>NW_017299027.1:21225-27633 GCF_001594075.2 Trachymyrmex cornetzi
GGATGTGTACAACGGACAATTTTCATACATAGCCGACATAACACGAGATGCATGCAGACACATGCACACCTATGGAACCTTCGAAATAGCTGGAACTCGTATATTAGAAATTGCCGCATCAAAGGAATAACTGCCATAATAATATTAATAATAATATCAACGCCAGAAACTCATGGAATAATAGGCTACGATTGTGGATCAGCAGCCGCTAATTTAACCACATTGTCGCTAGTAAACGTTGAAGAGTGCGACATACCAATCCAGCAAGTAAATTCCACCAAAGTCTATGTACAACTACTTCAACTTAATGATTTTAATTCTGTAAAAGTAATAATGTAAAGTCGAGAGAGATAGACCGTACAGTAAAGAAGTGTGGAATGTTTTCGTATACCTTGGATGTACCATATACAACGGACAATTTTCATAGCCGACATAACGCGAGATGCATGCAGACACATGCACACCTATGGAACCTTCGAAATAGCTGTGTTATATCGCGTAACACGGTATTGGATTCGAGATCCAGCGGAGGCGACAGGTCACGTTGACAATGACGGCGGATGCTCCGGCAACGCTTATTCCGATCCGTATAGAACTTGGGGAAATGTCATTGTGTTAGAGGCAGCCTCAAAATAACCTTGCAAGATTATGTCGCCGAAGTACGAATAAATACTAAACGCGTACACCTCCGATCAGGAGTAAGCTGCGAATTAAGCTCTACTTATTGTACAGATATACCAGGTACGTAAATATGAATTCGAAATTTATCAATAGATGGCCAAAGCTGTCAATGTAGTTGCCGTCAGGCCGCGTCATTGACATCATTTCCTTGTTCTGACATCTGACAAAGATTTTCAACTAACAACAATACAAGTTTCATACAACAGTATAGTTTGTAATAGCGTTGAACATGTCGAATTTTGTACCTGGAAACTACGATTTGCGGACAGCATTGATTTTCTGTTACCATTTGAAGAAAACTGCTGCAGAATCGCATAAAATGCTTGTCGAAGCTTACGGTGAACATGCTCTTGGTAAATCACAGTGCTTTGAGTGGTTTAAAAAATTCAAAAGTGACGATTTTGACGTGAAAGACGAA
This sequence comes from Trachymyrmex cornetzi, assembly GCF_001594075.2. Classification (NCBI taxonomy): domain Eukaryota; kingdom Metazoa; phylum Arthropoda; class Insecta; order Hymenoptera; family Formicidae; genus Trachymyrmex; species Trachymyrmex cornetzi. The sequence goes on from NW_017299027.1 coordinate 22,325, forward strand.
GAACGTGGAAAACCACCGAAAAAGTTTGAAGACAGCGAATTACAAGCATTGTTGGATGAATTATTAATCGTTTTCGCAATACCAGCCTTCCGATTCCTCTTTTCTTTCGCAGTATTTATTAATATTATCTTATTACCATAACTCATATTTTGACATATATATACGTGCTTATTGAAATCCATGGGAAAGATCCAGAAGATGGGAAAATGGGTTCCATATGAACTGAATGAAAGACAGCAGGAAAACCGAAAAATTACTTGCGAAATGCTGCTCGCCAGGTACAAAAGAAAGTCATTTCTCCATTGAATTGTAATTGGCGATGAAAAGTGGATATATTTTGAGAATCCTAAGCGTAAAAGATCATGGGTAACTCCAGGCGAACCATCGTCATCGACTGCAAGGCCAAATCGCTATGGACGGAAGATAATGCTCTGTGTTTAGTGGGATCAGAAAGGTGTGATGTATTATGAGCTGCTAAAACCTGGCGAAACCGTTAATACTGGACGCTACCGACAACAAATGATCAATTTGAATCAAGCTTTGCGTGAAAAACGCTCGGAATATCAAAAAAGGCAACACAAAGTGATTTTGCTTTATGATAATGCATCATCACACACAGCAAAACTGGTCAAGGAAACGATTGAGGCGTTTGGTTGGGAAATACTTTCGCATGCGGCTTACTCACTAGACTTGACTCCGTCTGATTACTACTTATTTGCATCGATGGGACACGCACTTGCTCAGCAGCGCTTCACTTCTTACGAAGATGTACGAAAATGTCTAGATGACTGGTTTGGCTCAAAAGAGCAACAATTTTTTTGGCGTGATATCCACAAATTGTCAGACAGTTTGGAAAAATGTATAGCTAGCGATGGGCAATACTTCGAATAAAATATTTGTTATCATTTTCATGTAATAAACATGTATTTTCTATTAAAAAATTCCGGTTTCATATTTACATACCTGGTAGAGGGAGGAGATACCTTTTGGGATCTCTTGCTCGTCGATAATTGCAAACTTTCTGACTACGGCGTGTTGTACAATGGATACGCTAACAAAATACTCGATTTAACAAACGAACGATCACAGACAGTTTATTCCATCAATACGCCAAGCATGATTTTTTCTTTAACCAGCACTGGAACATATAATGCCTGTGGATACACTCTTATCAGGACCGAGCATCCAAAATTAATAATTTTCGAAACGTCGCTCGGTAGCGAAGTTTTCAAAAGCTCCGGGTTTATCGCACTAAACATAGATTTGTTTTCGTATGTAAACTCGAAATTCGTGTACGTAAAAAGACACATCCGTACTCAGATTAATCAATTGTATCGCAATATATTACTACAACAATGTCAAGTTAAATACCGAACGATGCAGAACACGCTAGCTATAGCCGCTAGATCACCTGATATCTTAGCATATCACTTTATGAAAGGACCAGGATACATGGCACTATTGGTCGGAGAAGTGATACACATGGTAAAATGTGTGCCGGTCGAAGTAAAATTAGCACGGACTGATGAATGTTATGAACAACTTCCTGTGTTACGGGGAAACGATACGTATTTTTTGACCCCTCAAACTCACATACTAGTACGCCACGGAACACAGATTACCTGTAATTCTTTTGCACCTACCATGTATCTTTTGGGAGCTCATGGTATAAAATTATGCCAAAACCAGTCGAAACAGTACCGCCCACCATCATGCAACTTTCAACCAAACCATCGTGGAAATACGTCAGCCCTGGCGCACTGGCGACCAGCGGAATATATTCACAATCCGACTTGGAAGAACTTAAAGACCACATAATGTTCCCCGCAGAGCGGCCTGTAATTCTTAACACTGTAGCGAGAGGTATATTAGGGCAAACAACGGTACTTAATGGAGGATCTCTCTCAAACCTCCTCGACGAAGCATCGATAGAAAAAATTTCAACGTCCGCATGGACAAAATTTTGGAACAAATTTACAATATTTGGCAATATTAGTGCTGACTAATAGGAATATACTTGATCGGCAGACTCATCAAATTATTTCTTGACACATTCGTGCACGGATACGCCTTACACACTGTATACGGATGGTCCGTGTATTTAATAGGAGCCATATGGGACTCGCTTACCCAACTCTTATTACACTTAGGAAAAGATAGGCCAAAATACAGAAAGCCCAGCGCTCCCGATGCACCCGAGAACGATGACCCCGAAAATGGAGATACATTGACCCTCACAAAAATGAAGACAGAACGAACCTATCCCCCCTTCCCCACCGTGGAGACAACGGCTTACTCTTTGGAGCTAAGGAGCTGAACCACTTGTTTATCTGTCTACACTAACGCATAATCATATGCTACGATATGTTAGTCCGCATGTTATGTTGTGACCGAACTTTAACATTATCCTTACCAGTCGGTCCTCTGCCATCTGCTCTTCCACGGTCGCCACTCCTTTTAACCGCCAAAGGAGAAGATATCCTGTCTAAATGGTTAGGTTTTCGCTCTTAATATCTCGTTGCAGTCGGCAGTCGGTTTGCTCCGATTTGTCGTGTCGCTCACGCAGGAGAGGTATTGGAATAATTGAACAGTGACGATTGCAGGAAACTTAACATTTGTTTATTAGTCGTAGCACACAGCACTTTCTTTTACATATTTCTCGCAAAACGCCGCGCAGAAATACTTTGCCTACCGCGTACGCCGCGAATAACTTCAATTTAATCTCGATTCATTTGTAACTTTCCATTCACATATTTCACGCAAGACGCCGCGCGGGTATCCTTCGCCTAACGCGTACGCCGCAATTAACTTCAATATAATTACTCGTTTAACGCCGCTCTGGGTTCCTTCGCCAGATACGCGCGCACTTAATCAAATACTTTCAATATAATTACTCGGTTGACGCCGCTCTGGGTACCTTCGCCAGATACGCGCGCACTTAATCAAACAATTTCAATATAATCACTCTGTTAACGCCGCTCCGGGTACCTTCGCCGGATACGCGCGCTACTAATTACTCTCAACGACAATGGCAATTCACGAATAATTCGATCGGTGCGTTTAGAGCCGAGCCGTTTACTGCGCCGCCCTCGGCTTTTCCGCCCGCGACTGGAAACGATCCCGCTCGCGACTCTATTCACGCCCGTCTCCCTAAACTCACATTTATTCTTATTTCATATCGAGATCCAGCGAAAGACTGCGAGAGAACTTCTCCACGGCCAAAGCCTTAAATTCTCACGGCTGATGGCCTACGGCAAAAAGCCTCTCTTCGCCTCGCGCTCCCGTTTATATACCTTTTGCTATCCCCTCTTTAGTGCTCGCCTCCCTTTCCTGACTCGCGCGCTGTCAGCGCTCGCAGCGTTAGCCGAATTTTTATTAACTACACCGCTTAATCTTGTTCCTGCTATTTTATCATATTATGTTAATTTTTAGTTGACACTTTTCTTTATTTTCAGGTATCACATTACAGTACGGAGATGCAGCAGCTCATCTTCTCCCGCTGGAGTTACATGGTAAGTATATCAATAAATATTTTATTTACAGGTTATTAACTTATCGACTGCATCCCTCTTTACCTATATACAATATATACATTTCTTACTATCCGCAGATCTCTAACTATTTGACTCGATCGGTATGATAACAGTAATTTAGGCACTTCCGGTAATCGGATCGATCTAAAATTTTAACTGCATGCTCTCTCGGTGCTAACTACTACAATAACGGTCGGTTATCCCGATTCCTCTACTTTTATTTCTACTCTACAGTATTTATCGACACTCGGTATAGATATCGACTTGAAACTTTACGTGCGCGTTTCTTTAACGTTCGATAAGAAGATGACGGTGGCTTTTCCCGATCCATCCATCTTAAGTCTATAATGACAGTTTTTTATAATCACCCGGTATAGGTATCAGTCCCTAATTCTAACAATATCTTTCCTTCGCAGTCTCTATGAGTATAACGGTCGCTTTTCGCGATCCGCCGGTTCAACGTTTACAATGATAACTTTTTACTAGTCACCCGTTATACACGGTGCGCTCTAACAATAACAATCAATCTAATTAATGTTACGTCTTAACATGACGGTTAAGTCTTTCTCAAATTCTCAATACTATTTCCTGATAACAATTTTTTATGGTCACCCGTTATACATGGTGATCCAATACTCTAGCTGCACTCTTATTTGGCGCCTATATAAAACATGACGGTCGCTTTCTGCGATCCGCCGACATTAATTCTTTAGTAACAAATTTACATGATCACCCGGCATCCGCGGTGATTCGCAAGTTCATATCCGCAACGTATTCGCGCTTCTCATTGCATTCACGGTAGCTTTTCTTCATATCTTACTTTTATATGTACGACAACAAATTTTCTTAAGCACCCGGTATATTCTATACCCCGTTATTAACTAAATAAATTCTATTAACGCTATTAATGACTCTAACGGTCGGTTTCTCCAATACGAAATCTTATTTCCATTATTTCTACTTTATTGCAAAACATTAATTTTTTCCGGTCACCCGTTATACATTCACTCGTCAAAATGTCACCGTGTTTACGGTCTCGTCGCCTTATGGGCTTTTAATAAACTATAACTACCTTAATTCTATTTCATCTTTTTTTCTTTTTCTTTTCATTTTTCTTTCTATATAACTATCCCTATTACTATCATTAATCTAATTCTATATCTTAATCGACTACTAATGCTATACAATGTTCTATTTCCAGGTTACGCATGTTGTACCGTTTCTCACCTTGTGTTGGCTGATGTCGTCGATCCGGACATGAAGCCGAGACCTAGCCTCCGGTTTCAATGTTATGCAGAAATAATCATTTAACCGCATGATTCGCCATGCAGATATAACACCTTGCTATTTTAAATCTCTAGTAAAAAAAATAATAATAAGAAAAAAAAAGAAAAAATATATATAAATATATATATATAAGTACATATAACAAACATATATAAGTACATATACAAGCATATAACAAAATTAAATTAGTTTTTTACTCCTCTACACGCTCCCGAAGTTTTGCCATTTAATTTGGAAACACCCTGTATAACAAACATATATAAGTACATATACAAGCATATAACAAAATTAATAATAATAATGTTGTGCCGCTGTACGGCACGGGTTCGGGATCCACTCAGGACTCGGGAAATGATCGAGTGAACTAACACTTTCATGTAGCAACTAAATTAAATATCTTTATTTTCACACACAAGTGGTATTGATTTACAATCACCATGCACTATTCGGTATTCGCGTCGCGATATAAGTATTATAATGATTCGGACG
>NW_017299027.1:27960-32430 GCF_001594075.2 Trachymyrmex cornetzi
CCCGCAATAGTAGAGCTCTCACCAGACTCTTATTAGGGAGGAGAGAAGGATGGATGCAGATCCTCGAACCCATAGAAGACTATGCCGCAATAATCACGCTCGAACTAAAGCGGGAGAGCGAGGACGAAACACAAGCAGTTTAAAAGATCTACTCATCTCAATGGGATGTACCTTACATACTGACGCGAAAGCAGTATCAACAATACCTGGGATCCTGTAATAACATCACCCTACATCTTTATCCCTATCATAATTATTGTAGGATTAAGTAATTTTATTTTGTCCATAATTTAAGACTTATTTTATTTTTACGTTTCTTCTATGTTCGAAATGCGTTGCGTTTGACGGTTAGATCACACAGCGCCGCAAGTGTTTGGCGGGCCGCTAAAGAAGATCCGATTCCGTTTGTCGGCTTTTGTTTTCAAAAACTTTTAGATATAAAAGAGCGAAGCGAACGACGGGAGTCAGTCTCGCTATAGCCGTTCCTCGAGTCACTACTCTCTATACATATTTCACGATTCCTTGTGTATCTCTATATTTATACGTAATTATAATAAAGTCTACATATTTTTGGGGGCTCAGCCGGGATTTGAACCAAGATCGCAGCCTAAAGTGATAGTGACAGTGTACTTGAGTAAGAAGTTCAAGACGTAAATAATGACGGAACCAGGTACAAGTGCAACCAACGACGAACTTAAGACGAAGCTGACGAATATGACGATGGTGGAATTGAAACAAGAATTAAGAAAACGGAAGTTAAAGACGGCGGGACTGAAGAATGAGCTTATCTCGAGGCTGTTACCGTTTAAGCAACTTGAGTTTGAACACGGTGAAACAGATGATGACGACGTTAAGGGTGAAGACGACGATAAAGGCGCAGGAAAGAATCAAGAAGACGATAGCGAGAGCGATAGCTCGAGCGACGAAGACGAACCTGTTGCCGAAGTAAGATGAAGTCGAAGAAGAAATCAATCATTAACATTCAGAGACGTGGAAGAATCCCTGGAGACGTTCAATGGAGATGACAAGGTCAACGTAAAAAGATGGATTAAAGATTTTGAAGAGATGGCTGTATTGTGTGAGTGGTCCGATATTCAAAAAGTGGTATATGCGAAACGCCTTCTTCGTAGTTCAGCGAAGTTATTCGTTAATTACGAAAAATGCACGAAGACGTGGAAGAAACTACGGCGAGCACTAAAAGACGAATTTGCAGACATTGTGGACAGTCACGCGGTACACCAGGAATTATTACGACGGAAGAAAAAGTCTGATGAGTCGTTTCAAGGCTATATATATAAAATGCTCGAGATAGCCGCACAAGCCGATGTCGATACACGATCGGTTATTCAATATATTATTGAAGGTGTCCCAGACGATCCGATTAATAAAACGGTGTTGCATGGAGCGAAGACGATACGCGAATTAAAAGAAAGATTCATCCAATATGAAGCTATAAAGACGGAAGGGAAATCGAAGACGAAACAATCGAAGCTGGACGAGAAGAAGAAGACGATTCGAGGAGACGCAAGTTCGGCAGAGAAGAAACGATGCTTCAACTGTGGCGATAAAAATCACGTCAGCAAGGAATGCCCAATGAAAGACAAAGAAGTCAAATGTAATCAATACGGACACATCGCTAAGTTATGTAAAGGAGTGAGTACACCAAAAGAAACTGCATGTATAATTGCTAAGAGTCCGCAACAGAAACAGATAAAACAAGTAGAAATCGTGAATCAATGTTTCACCAGCATTATAGATACCGGAAGTGACCTAAGCTTAATAAATCGAGATTGTTACGAAAAAATAGGTTGCCCGAAATTAGATAATAAGATAAATTTCGATGGATCAGGCGCGCCAAATAATCGTACGCACGGTTCCTTTGTGACGAACATTGTTATCGATGGGGAAACATATAAAATTACATTTCATGTTGTTGATAACGAAATAATGAAACATACGATCTTGATCGGCGCTGACTTTTTGAATCTAGACGAGTTGTATTCAGTAAAAGGTCAGGTGACAATTCGAAAGATTCCCGAAAGCTCAACCAACGCGAACGATTTAGATACACCTGAAGTATTAAAAGTCGATGTCGTAGAAACGATTGATCCATTTGATTTTTCCTATATCTCCGATAAAGATGCCCGACGGGAAATAGAAGGCGTCGCAAGAAATTATGAACCTAAAAAGACGCGAGACATCGGTGTTAAAATGACGTTAGTCTTAAAAGATGATATTCCAGTATATCAAAGAGCGCGCAGATTATCTCCGTCGGATAAAGAAGTCGAAAAACAATTAGAGGCGTGATTAGATAACGGTATAATAAGACCCTCCAGTTCCGACTACGCAAGTCCTGTTGTCTTAGTCAAAAAGAAAAACGGTGGCACGAGAATTTGCGTAGATTTTCGTAAATTAAATAAAAAGATTATAAAAGACCGCTACCCGTTACAGCTGATAGAAGATCAGTTAGATCGGCTGCAAGGTGCAAAATATTTTAGTGCACTCGATTTAGAAAATGGATTCTTTCATGTTGAAGTAGAGGAAGAGAGCAGGAAATACACTTCTTTCGTTGTTCCTACAGGCCAGTATGAATTTTTACGGATGCCGTTCGGATTATGTAATTCCCCCGCTGTTTTTCAAAAGTTTATAAACGCTACATTTAAAGAGCTAATTTCTGAAAGAATTGTGCTTACTTATATGGATGATTTAATCATTCCTTCTTAGAATGTGAGACAGGCGATAGATAGTTTAAAACGCGTGCTAGAAGTATCGAGTCAAGCCGGATTACACGTAAATTGGCAAAAATGTAAATTTCTTCAAACAATAATTGAGTATTTAGGACATGTAATAAACGGAACTATAGAACCGTCAGAGTGCAAAATTAAAGCTGTTATAAAATTTCCTGTTCCTAAATGTGTTAAAGATATACAGAGTTTTCTTGGTTTTACAGGCTACTTTCGAAAATTCATTTGTCAGTATTCAATAATAGCGCGTCCATTGACTAATCTTTTAAGAAATAATGTAGAATTCCGATTCGGAAAGGATGAAGAGCAAGCATTTCAAAATTTAAAGTTCAAATTAAGTAATAAGCCTGTTTTGAAATTATATAAAGTCGGAGTCGAAACAGAATTGCATACAGATGCTTCAAAATTCGGTTACGGTGCAATCTTATTGCAAAAGGGTTCAGACGACGCTTTTCATCCCATCTATTACGCGAGTGGTAAAACCACCAGCCGAAGAGAAATATACTAGTTATGAGCTAGAAGTACTCGCAATCGTCAAATCGCTGAAAAAATTTAGGATATACCTATTAGGTATTCATTTTAAAATTATTACCGACTGTAAAGCGTTTACATTAACAATGAACAAACGAGATTTATGCGTCCGTGTAGCTCGATGGGCTCTCGCGTTAGAAGAATATGACTATGAGATTCAACATAGATCGGGAAAAAGTATGATGCATGTAGATGCATTAAGTAGAAACCCTCTTCCAGAAACTTTACTTATTGACGAAAGTAACGATAGTCTGATCGCTAGATTTAGTAGAGCTCAGAATGCTGATCAAGATCTGCAGAAAATTATTAAATTGGCGACGCTTAATAAAACCAACGATTACGTGTTAAGAAATAATTTATTATATCGAGACGAAAAAGACGAATTACTATTAGTAGTACCTAAGATGTTACAAACGTCGATAATTAGACAAGCGTATGAACAAGGACACTTCGGCGTTAATAAGACGGAAATACTTATACGAAAAGACTATTGGTTTAAAGGTATGCGTCCGAAAATAGAAAAAATAATAATGAACTGTATCAATTGTATTTTAGCTGAACGAAAGCATGGTAAACAAGAAGGGTTTTTGAATACAATTGACAAAGGGGATATTCCTCTACATACGTATCATGTGGACCATTTAGGCCCCATGCCGAGCACGAAAAAAAACTACCGTCACATTTTTGTCATAATTGACGCATTTAGTAAATTCGTGTGGCTATATGCCACTAAATCGACTGATGCTGCCGAAGTAATTAATCATCTACGTAAACAATCAGTTTTGTTTGGAAACCCTTATAGAATTATATCAGATCGAGGTATTGCATTCACCTCAAGCGCGTTCAAAGAATATTGTACCGAGGAAAAAATCCAACATGTTCTTATAACTACAGGACTGCCTAGAAGTAATGGACAAGTTGAAAGAGTTAATCGTACTCTCATACCGCTTTTGACGAAATTATCGGCTCCGAAACCGGAAGAATGGTTTAGATCTCTCGATATAGCTCAAAAATAATACTAGAATGTAACTGCCTATTACGGTCGGAGCTGGATCTTCGTTGCTTTAAATAATTCAATCTTGAATTACTAATATATCCTATATACATATGTACTTGCATATATACCATATTATAGTCTTTTTCAAACTGCGCGCCGAATTGTTTTTCCGGACTAAATAAACGCGATTAAAACTAC
>NW_017299027.1:32874-47180 GCF_001594075.2 Trachymyrmex cornetzi
GACCGTAATAGGCAGTTATATTCTAGTATTAATTGAGTTTCTCAAATATACGGTCAAAAAATATAAATATATAGCTCAAAAATATTTAAATGCTACGCCCAGTCGAAGCACCGGTCGGACACCGTTTCAAGTAATGTTCGGTATTAACGCGCGATTAAAAGAAAACTTAGAAATCCGTGAAATGATTGAAAACGAATGGATGAAAATGTTCGAAGAGGAACGTGATGATATTCGGCAAAGATCTAGAGCAAAATCGCGGAAGTTCAAAAAGAAAATTTAAAAAGTTTTAATAAAAAGCGGAAAGAGGCGCAAAAGAGTATGTGAACGGAGATATCGTTGCTATTAAGAGAACTCAATTCGGTCCAGGACTCAAATTCCGAAATAAATTTTTAGGTCCCTATCGCGTAATTACAGTAATGCGAAATGATCGATATACAGTCGAAAAGATAGGCGAGCATGAAGGACCACAGGAAACTTCCACCTCCGCTGACCATATGAAGCCCTGGTTGTACGCCGATATCGACGAGTTAGAAAGCGAAGAAGAAACTGAAGAAGATGACAGTGAAAAAAAAAAGAAGGAGAAGGGACATAGACATTGTTGGTGAACAACAGTAAACATAGACATTCGAGGGCGAATGTAGTAGGACGGCCGAAATGTAGGATTAAGTAATTTTATTTTGTCCATAATTTAAGACTTATTTTATTTTTACGTTTTTTCTATGTTCGAAATGCGTCGCGTTTGACGGTTAGATCACACGGCGCCGCAAGTGTTTGACGGGCCGCTAAAGAAGATCCGATTCCATTTGTCGGCTTTTGTTTTCGAAAACTTTTAGATATAAAAGAGCGAAGCGAACGACGGGAGTCACTCTCGTTATAGCCGTTCCTCGAGTCACTACTCTCTATACATATTTCACGATTCCTTGTGTATCTCTATATTTATACGTAATTATAATAAAGTCTACATTATATTAAGACATTTTATATATTCCTTATTTTGTATATCCTCACACATATACTATTATGAAAATTATGTAAAATTATATAATATTCCCTATATCTTTTATTACGTTATTACAGTTTATATTCATAATATCCACACATACACGTAGATTTGTAAGTGCTATATAACCTTTATAACTATCATCTTTATATACTATTAGACCAAATGCATTGTTAAATGTAATTATCTTAACATTTTATTCCTAACATGACGGATATGCGGGATATAAAACAAAAAAAAATTAATAAAACCATAAATTATATATTACAGGCAATAGGAGTCGACGCTGGTTATCGGTTAGCGCAATTTTATCTTAATACTAAATGTATAAACCTTAACTTTGAACGTTTCCACTCATGGTTTGAGTCTTCATCAGCAATCTTTCACCCTAACGTAACAATTGGAGTATTGCATGACAAAATGATATCTCCAATGTTTTTCCTCTCAAATATTGAACCGTTTACTGTTGTGAGGCAAGTCAACATACTCACTAAGTTAGAAAGCTGAGTGGCAATGAGAACTCAAGCTAAAATTATATGAGAGATTAAATTATCGAATGTGAATTTTAAAATTGATATTCATCTTACCTCACACAGTCGACGCTTTTACACTGAATAATGAATCTTTTCTTCTTAAACATTTTGTAATTTGTTAAAATTTTATAAATTATCGTCAATTTTAAAAATATATAACTGCGAGAACAATATGTGTCTTGTCATTACGACAGTCGGTTAAATAATGATTTCTAAACAAGTGACATAGCGGTCAATTTGAAGACAAATAAGTTTATATAATGTATAATGTATTACGAACGGGCCTTAAAGTTTATTGAGAATTTCAATGTACGCGTGATTTAAACCAATGGTATCATGTTGTAAATTCAGCCCATTGGTTTGTCGATTAATATGCATCATCTCAGATATTAACCTCTTATTATAATAACTTTCTACATCTAAAATTTCTACGTTTTGCCAAACAAAGTCATGATCGTCTTGCAACCTATGTTCTGTAATTACTGAATGAGTGGATGTAGTACTGTGAATATGTTTTTTGTGTTCAGAGAGTCTGGTTTTTAATTTTCTCCCAGTTTGTCCCACATAGGAAGCATCGCAATCACAACAGTTGATCTTGTATACCACATTCCTTTTTAATTCATTGTTTAAAGAATCTTTATGAACTTTAATAAAGCGATTCAACCTGTTCAAACTAAAAAATGAAACTCTATGGCAAACACATCATTAATTGCATTTTTGAATTTATTCGATATCTCTTCCAAATATGGTACGGAAAACCATTTAACGCGTTCTTTAGCCAAATTGTTATTTGTTTTTTTATTAGCTGAACCAAAATTCAATTTATTTATTAACGTTTTTATTATTTCATTGATAGTATCGAATATAAAATTTAATGGATAGTCGTTTTCTAATAGTATCCTAATAATAAATTCTAGATTCTTTTTGTGAAATTGTGGATGTGAGATATAAAAAATTTTATCTACTAGATTGAAAATTATGCCTTTCTTTTGCGAGATTGGATGCTGAGACAAAAAATTCAAAACTCTTCCCGAAAATGTTGGTTTTTGGTACCAATCAAATATTAATGAGTTATTTTTTAAAATTATAGTTGTGTCCAAAAAATTAATAGAATTTCCACCAACTTCCAAGGTGAATTGTAACCTTGGATGGAATGAATTGAGTTAGAAACAATTCTATTGCAATAATAAATAGCTTAATTTCTATCAAACCAAAAAAGAATTTTATTATCAAAAAACTAAAAAAAGCAACACGTTTAACTAAGCAATTTTTAAAGGACAATAGTAACATTATTTTCACCAAAGCCGACAAAGGTAACCTAACGGTAGCACTAGAGAAAAACATATACCTTGAAAAAGTTAAAACAATGCTTGATGACAAAGACACGTACATGAAAATTCCCAAGGATCCTAAATTGAGTGGAAACGTTCAAAGTTAAGGTTTATATATTTAGTATTAAGAAAAATTGCGCTAACTGATAACCAGCGTCGATTCCTATTGCCTGTAGTACATACTTTACGGTTTTATTAATTAATTATTAAGAAGTTACAATTCTTTACTTGTTTTTTCAACAATTAGGTGAAATTTGTGCGTCATCATAGACAATGTAACAAAACGAATAGATGGAATATCATCGTGATAGCGTGTAAATTTTGTTTGTCGTTACTTTGTTATGTGTCGGATATTTATATGTGCGCAAAAGTTGAGAACTTTCTCGAATTATTCTTTAGTAAGAGAGAGATCTCTTTTTAAAAGAGGCAGATAAACATCGGGCAGTCCTTCAGTATCACTTTGTTTATTTATACCTCTCCTTTGACTTTTTATGTGTATTATTTCAGATATACATAATCTTTATATAAACGAAGAATATCTGAAATGATACACATAAAAAGTCAAAGGAGAGGTATAAATAAACAAAGTGATACTGAAGGACTGTCCGATGTTTATCTACCTCTTTTTAAAAAGAAATCTCTCTCTTACTAAAGAATAATTCGAGAAAGTTCTCAACTTTTGTGCACATATAAATATCCGACACATAACAAAATAACGACAAACAAAATTTACACGCTATCATGATGATATTCCATCTGTATGTTTTGTTACATTATCTACGATGACACACAAATTTCACCGAATTGCTGAAAAAACAGGTAAAAAATTATAACTTCTTAATAATTAGATTAGAATAAAAGCATTGTTACGACGCGAGGTGTAACAGGTTTGAAATTTTTCGCGTTTCTACATTATTGCGTTGAGATGCAGCAGTTTTCGTATTATCAGTCCGCTGTCACCAATTATATTATGAATTATCGTATCGCGTCTCGCTACCGTCACCAATTATTCAAGAGAGCAATATTACGAATTAAATATTCCTGCGTTATATTTTGGGACCGCCTTTGGATGTGGAGTGGAGTGCGAAAGACAGCCAGCGCGACGGGCGGGCAGGATTCTGGATTGGAAGAGTAGTCGAGTGTTTACTAGAGTAGAGGAGGTATGATCAGAATGCGAGCGGTTTTCAAGTCGAGCGGCAAACCATGAGACCGCTAGCGCCGACGTATCGCATGCTACAGGGTGTTCCTTATAAACCCTGATTTAATACAATTGCTCTAAAATCTTAATGTTACTCGTCAATATTCTTTCAAAATAGAATTCAGAATTGTTCTTAATAAGAGTGCGTTATGATAAATTATTCGATTGAGCAATCTTTAAATTTTTATTGAATTCGCCATTGGCATTAATGTTTCAGCGAATTAACTGTAATTGAAACAAATGTCAGAATAGGTAATGTTCATTTATCAAAGAAATTAATAATGGATCCGAGCAATTCGAGCCGTTTCATCATTTCATACCCTTCGGGAGGGGATGGAGGAGTGGATTGAATGAAAGTAGAATATATTAGGTGTACAACTTTGCTTCCGCTGTTTTCCTATAGATGGCTTTAGTGGTAAGTGGCGGTCGAAGTAAATAGATCATAGACGTCATACAATAAACTTGGGCATCTGTCAACATAACCCCATAGAAACATTAGTCGATTTGTCTGCATCATAAAGTTATTCTCGATTGAAAATGTCAGTTTACGAGCCAAATTCTCGTTATTTGCGGGAGGTTTTAAATTTCTGCTTCAATATGAAGAAATCTGCGGCTGAAGCTCATTGAATGCTCTCAAATACTTATGGTGAGGCCGCTATTTGTGAAAGAACGTGTCGTGAGTGGTTTCAACGATTCAAGAACGGTGATTTTGAAGACCGGCATAGAGGTGGAAGAGAGAAGGTTTTTCGAAGATGCAGAATTGGAGGCATTACTTGATCAAAACTCGTGTCAAAATCAAGAAGAATTGGCACGATCATTGGGAGTGACTCAACAAGCCATAGCCATTTTAAAACGCCTCAAAACCATGGGAATGATTCAGAAGCAACGAAATTGGGTGCCGTACGAGTTGAAGCCGAGAGATGTTGAACGGCGTTTGTTTGCTTGTGAACAGCTGCTTGAAAGGCAAAGACGGAACGGATTTCTGCATCAAATTGTGACTGGGGACGAAAAATGGGTTCATTACGATAACCCCAAGCGCAGAAAATCATGGGGAGTTCCCGGCTTCCACGTCGACGGTCAAACCGAATATTCACGGTTCCAAAGTCATGCTCTGTATTGTGGGACCAGCTCGGCGTAGTGTATTATGAGCTGTTAAAATCGACTGAAACAATCACAGGCGATCGGTATCGAATGCAATTGATGCGTTTGAGCAGAGCATTGAAAGACAAACGACCGCAATACAACGAGAGACACGATAAAGTGATTTTGCAGCATGACAATGCTCGACCCCATATTGCGAAAGTGGTCAAGACATACCAAGTGTACAAGTATGAAGTGCGGATTTGAGGCAACAGATGGTGCACCAATGCAGTGTGTAGTATAAAGATTTGACGTATATGCCATTTTATTGTACCAACAAGTATCAAACGCGCATAAGTGATAAATTGAAAAAGTGTTTGCATAGTATTGTTTTGCTGTGTTCAATATGTCGAAATTTGTGCCAAATAAAGAGCATTCGCGGACAGCATTATTTTTTTGTTTTCATTTGAAGAAAACTGCTGCTGAATCATACCGATTACTTCAAAAAGCTTGTGGTGAACATGCTCCATCGCAGATACGTGTGAACGATGGTTTCGGCGTTTCAAAAGTGGTGATTTCGATGTTGTAGACAAGGAACACGAAAAACCGCCAAAAAGGTACGAAGATGTAGAATTGCAAGCATTGTTGAACGAAGACGATTCACAAACACAAAAACAACTCGCAGAGCAATTGAGCGTTAGTCAACAAGCTGTTTCCAATCGCCTATGAGAGATGGGAAAGATTCAGAAGGTCGGCAGGTAGATACCACATGAGTTGAACGAGAGACAGATGGAGAGACGCAATAACACATGTGAAATTTTGCTCGAACGATACAAAAGAAAGTCGTTTTTGCATCGTATCGTTACTGGGGATGAAAAGTGGATATATTTTGAGAATCCCAAGCGCAAAAAATCATGGGTAGGCCCAGGCGCCCCATCCACATCGACCGCAAGACCGAATCGCTTTGGCAGGAAGACTATGCTCTGTGTTTGGTGGGACCAGAAGGGTGTGGTCTATTATGAGCTGTTAAAGCCTACTGAAACGGTTAATACCAAACGCTACCAACAACAATTGATCGATTTGAACCGTTCGCTACTCGAAAAACGATCAGAATATCGAAAAAGGCAACACGAGATCACTTTTCTCCATGACAATGCTCCATCACATACGGCAAAACCGGTTCGCGACACGTTGGAAGCACTCAGCTGGGAAGTGCTAGCTCATACGGCTACTCACCAGACTTGGCTCCTTCCGATTACCACTTGTTTGCATCGATGGGTCAGGCACTTGCTGAGCAGCGCTTTGGTTCGTACGAAGATGTGAAAAAATGACTCGATGAATGGTTCGCGGCAAAAGGGGAAGATTTTTATTAAGATTTTAGCGTGGTATCCACAAATTATCCGAAAGATAGGAAAAATGTGTAACTAGCAATGGAGCATACTTGTATAAACCACTTTTTATCATTCTTCTGAATTTAACGTGTTTTTTTTTAAATCCGCATTTCATACTTGTACACCTGGTACTTGGAAACATTGAAATGGGAAGTCCTACCCCACCCGCCGTGTTCTCCAGACGTTGCTCCCTCTGACTATCACTTGTTTCGATCAATGGCACACGGCCTGGCTGACCAGCACTTCCGGTCTTATGAAGAAATAAAAAATGGAATCAATTCGTTGATCGCCTCAAAAGATGACCAGTTTTTTCGACGCGGGATTCGTACGCTGCCCGAAAGATGGGAGAAAGTAGTGGCCAGCGATGGACAATACTTTGAATCATAAATGTATAACCAGTTTTTTACAATAAAGCCTCGAATTTCGGAAAAAAACGGCGGAAGCAAGGTTGTACACCTAATAACGCCATATTAAAGTTTGAATTTTTATTTAATGCGGATCTGGCTGACACGCTGGTTACATTGAAGTTAACGCGGATCCCTCGTTCGGTCATACTATCGAAAAGTATTTTTATTATGTTATTGACGTGGTTAATCGACCTTATTGTGATGAAAGAAAGAAATTTGTGAGGGAGATGAGTAATAATGGAAGGAAGAATTGAGCAGCTCCTACAGCGCAGTTAGCTCGAGTGGGAAGGGTAGGCTAAGCAGCTCCTATAGGGTAAACTCGGGTATGATGGCCATAGTTTTTTAAAATGCAAAAAACATACATTTATTCTTGTTACTTTTTAACAATATTCGAGATATTACTTTCACTGAAGCTTAAAGTAACGAATACTAAAATTAAAGAGAAAATACTTAACAGAACTTTAATTTTATCAAAATATTACAAAGTATGCATTGGGCATCTTATCTGATTTTTAGGGAAAAGATGGCCATGACATTAAGAAAGATAGTTATAGTATTTATAAATAAATAGTGAAAATAAAAGTATTAATTATAGGTCACATTGCAATTTACGTACTTTTATTGTGCATGTAATGTTGATTATGGTAGCTTAACTGTAATTTATTAGACATTATAACAGTTTTTAGCAGACACGTGCAAAACTTTGCAGTCGAAAGAAAAAATATTAGATAATATTTATAACATTTTTATTTTGAACAGTGTACTCATATGAACTATTAAATATTGATTATCTTTAAGAATGACTATAAAACTGCACTATTTATCAATTATTGAAGAAATTATGGCTTATG
The DNA here is from genome assembly GCF_001594075.2 of Trachymyrmex cornetzi. Classification (NCBI taxonomy): domain Eukaryota; kingdom Metazoa; phylum Arthropoda; class Insecta; order Hymenoptera; family Formicidae; genus Trachymyrmex; species Trachymyrmex cornetzi. Next base: position 40,666 of record NW_017299027.1, read on the forward strand.
GCCATCTTTTCTGTATGGCCATAATACCCTAGTTTACCCTAAGCGCAGTTAGCCCAAGAGAAAGGAAAAGCTGAGCAGTTCCTACAAGCGCAGTCAGCCCGAGGGGTATAGGAAAAGGGAACCTTGAATTAAGCCATGCGTACTTCTGCTCTTTAGTATATGCGATTTTATTAGCGATATCCCAACAAATAACCCTTCGGTGATCCAGTCCTTATGGCTTGATCAGGAAAAATGATTGATCAAAAAATGACGATGGGCTCGGTTTTCGCCCCGTTTATATAGGCACCAGTCGGCGGCGCTCGCGAGTCAGGAGCAAGGGGGAGCGCGAATTTCCCAGAATTCGGCGTACGTGACAAATGTGAAAAAAAGCCTTGTCACTTCAAAATATTAGTCATACCGAACTAAAACTCGGCATGGTTCACGCGAACTTAATTTAAAACTGAGAAATCGGGTTATTTCCGCGTTAATTAGTAGAAATTTAAAGTTATTAATAAATTAAACTTTAGGTCCTTCTCCGTCGTCCGCGCTGCTCCTTCCCTGTGTGTGGCTCCCGATTGATAAAAGACAGCGAATTAATTAGAAAAATGTATTAGCGTAATGCGAGACTTCAAAACCAATAATATTCTTGGCTAGAACAGCTGAAGTACCGCTAAGAATCCGGAGCGACGAGCGACACGCGCATTGCGGGCCGTGATTGGTGTGCGATAACTTATTCTTATTTTGGAGAATTATAGGCATTGAGGCGTTTAGAGTAAGCTAATTTTCCCTAAATCCGCGTAGGACGGTAATGACATGACGGTCATAACGTATGAAAATGATTTCTTAACTCCACGCGGAGTTATCCTGCTTAGAATTTCGTCGCAACGCATCGGTACGTGGCACGCGCCTCACAGATGCTCCGACTGGCTCACGCGGCACGCGTATCACGTGGTGTCGGCGCGATAAAATCGCACGTCACCGAGTAAGATTCCCGCTAGGAATATTTGTAATTTTAACAATAGAAATATGTTAGATAGACAATGTAAGATACAAAAATAACTCAGTGCGAAATGAAAAGATAAAAATAACAAAAATATACGCAAAAAAAAAACAAAATAATGTTCTTGCGGAGGACAGGACGTAACAGCATATTCGTTTTATATTAGAATTTGGAATTCTCGTTCTACACAATTCGATACATTTCATTGTTTCATCAACCACGTATTATGGTCTCACAAACAAGATGAAAGAGAGCGTGATTTTTAATTAAAATGTACGACTGCGAATTTTATTGTTTAAATTTATGTAACTAATGCGGGATTATTTATATTTTTACTGAAGATGACCAGATATTGGCCAAAACGTCTAAATTAAATCTGAATCTTTGTAATATATTAAATATCACAAAAAACAATCTGTGCCGTGGTTTTATACTCCTTTGTCGTTAAATTTTATTATTAAAAACTACTTTCTCACTAATTATATACAATAGTAAAGCCTAATCTACATATATAAGACGCAGAATGCGGGTCGCAGATCGCAAGTGAAACGCATTTCACATTGAAATAAGTCACAGACCGCAATACGTAGGACGTAGAGCACGAAACTAATCTAAAGCCCGATCTACATAAGACGCAGAATACAGGTCGCAGGTCGCAAGTGAAACGTATTTGAGATTGTAATAGATTGCAGACCACAATATGTAGGACGCAAGACGCAGGACGCAGAAGTTGAAATTCACCCAACTTTCTGCGTCCTACATTTTGCGTCTTACAATCATAATTAAAATACGTTAAGGCCGTTCTACATAGGACGCAGGTTGCAGGTCGCAAGTGAATCGTATTTCAGATTGTAATAGGTCGCAGACCGCAATACGTAGGACGCAAAACGCAGGATGCGAAAGTTGAAGTTGACCGAACTTTCTGCGTCCTGCATTCTGCGTCCTACAATCATATTATAATTAAAATACGTTAGGTTAGTTTCTAGTTTTGCGACCTACGACCCGTGTTCTGCGTCTTATGTAGAATGGCCTTTAGGTATCTAATTTTGCGACCTGCGATCCGTGTTCTGCGTCTTATGTAGAATGGCCTTTAGGTATCTAATTTTGCGACCTGCGATCCGTGTTCTGCGTTTTATGTTGAATGGGCTTAACGTATTTTAATTGTAATATGATTGTAGGATGCAGAACGCAGGACGCAGAAAGTAGGGTGAACTTCAAATTTCGCGTCGTGCGTCTTACGTCCTATGTACCCGATAAAAAATTTTTCATGCATGAATATATATAGAGGAAAGCCCCCTATTATGAGATAGGCGCCTAATATGAGATAACGGCATTTCTGCTAAACTAATAAATGCTATCTATTGGTTCCACCATGAATTTATTGCTCTTGGATTGAAAACTATTTAGTAGAAAATTCATTATTAGATCATGCCTGTAGTAATTGTAAAAAAAGATTTTACAATTTTGATATCTTCAAGTTTCATTGAGATGAGCCTTTAAATCATGTTTATTATTTAATAAATAAATATTTGGCAATAAATTCTTCATGTAGTGATAGAGTAAGGTCGTACTAATAGAAAAATACAGGATATGTTGAATTGTTTAATTACAGAAGTTAGATTTGATGATCATATAACCATAAGGCGTGGAAATCGTAATATGAGATACCCAGGGTATTTCTAATATGAGATAACCCATGCTCCTATGTCATAGTGAAAATCATTGTTAAAGAGTAAATGTTATTGTACTATAATATGTTATTGTACTATAATAAAAAGGACAACCGGAATAAACGTCGAGTGTCTATTTCTGCGATGCTTGATTCCAACTACCTGAAGACGAGTTCTGGGTATAATCTATCGCATGCTTATTTTTCACGCACCCTGGCTGTGTTTGTTTGCACTTTAGAAATATGAAATAAAATTTTTTAGTTGCAATATTGATATATCTTGCGTTTTACTACCGATTTCTCGGGGCATTTCATATTAGGAGCACAATTTTTTGAATTTGTAATTTGCTCACTTTTTACATTTCGCTAATTTGAAAAAAAAATGGAATTTGAATTAAATTTTATATAACGTTATTTTAAAGCTTATTAAATTCCCTTCAAAATGACCTATTATTACTTTAAATTCTACCCATACCCATAGACTTCTAGCATTTATCCAAAATGAATTCGGTATCTCATAATAGGGGCCTTTCCTCATTTTAAATTCTACCCATAGACTTCTAGCATTTATCCAAAATGAATTCGGTATCTCATAATAGGGGCCTTTCCTCTAAATACTAGAAATTTGAAGTGCCTATTACGGTCGAAGCTGGATCTTCGTTGCTTTAAAATAATTCAATCTTGAATTACTAATATATACTATACATATATGTACTTGCATATATACCATATTGTAGTCTTTTTCAAACTGCACGACAAATTATTTTTCCGGACTAAATAAACGCAATTAAAACTACTCTAGTAATCGCGAATTAAATTGATAAACAATTTAATAATTTGATGCTACCATCAAGCATATATTATAAGCATGTTAATATGTTAAACTGTTAATAAATTTATTGCGAAAAATATTACCTTGGCCGGGACTTGAACCCGGATCTCTTGTATTCCGTACGAGCATCCTAAGCCATTAGCCCACCGAGGCCATAATAATATTCTTCGCAATAATCGGTACAATAAGGAAATGTCTTTCTTTCAAACGACATAATATAAACAATATTAAGAATCTTTTATTTTAGACCGTATATGTGAGAAACTCCTTGCGAAAAAGGACTACTGCTGACTACACAGAAATATTACTGACAATTACATTGTAATATTACAGTATATCACAGAAAATATTACAAGTTATCACTGGAAATATTATAAGTTATCATTGAGAATATTACTAGCAACTACACAAATATCAATAATTATTTTGAACTACTGCCGAAATATATTACTGCCTTAAATATTACTGCCAGCAATACATGCGTAATAATGACTGCGTTCAGCAAACTCAACAATTGAGTGAGAGTTCGCTGTTATTTATGTACTGTTCTAAATCATCCAATCAGATTTTCAGATTTCGAAAAATACATACATAGCAGCAAGAGCTTACTCAACTGTTGAGGCTGCATTCAATATGAGAAGCTTGTGGAATTTTTTCGATGATGCTAAATAGAAATAATACTTCAGTAATTATTTCTAGCACCTCTCTTTTAAATTTATTGAAAACTGTTACTAAAATATTATAATATAGCTTTATATCAGCAATCACTAAAAATATTCCAAAAAGCCTCTTAATATAATATGTACAATATATAATAAATAAATAAATAAATATTTATATATATATATATATACATATAATGTCATTTTAATATACGTACATTTATACATATATGGTACATTGCATGCACAACACAAATAATAAATAAACATATATACAATAATAGTTAAATATATACAGTATTGACATAGATTGAGTAATATTAATCACTACTTTTGTCATAAAATGTGATATTTTAACGTACATTCGCGTCACTTCACATACAAACTATTTAGTAGCTCACTTGAAGAAAACGGGAAATCTACTAATATAGTTTTATCATTTATATAAGTGTTTTTATTAAAATTATTAATCATTATCAATTAGTCATTCTGTGGCTAAAAGTCTTTTGAAGAAAGAAACACATCATTATTTACTAACCCACGACGCGTTTATTCAACGAGTAACGATAAAAAGCAGTCGATTGATTTTAATATCAAATCTATTAGTTAATTTTATATATATACAGGGTGGGCCATCTATTGGTACGTTTTTGAATTTCGTCGTATGGCAACACCAAACGAGCTACAGACCCGAAATTTTGACAGTTTATTAGTCATACCGTCCGCGGCACGAAACAACATGTTTTCTCTTGAAGAGCGTTTTGAAATTTTAAAAACTTATTTTCAAAGTCAGTGCTGTGTCGCCGAAACTGTACGAATTTTGAAAAGAAATATGGGTCGTGATAGAGCACCCACCGAAGGAGCTATACGCAAATTGGTGAGGAAAGTTCGTGAGAAAGGGATGTTAGTGGATGACAGAAGTGGTCCCAGAGCTCGGACAGTGCGCACACCCGAGAATATTGAGGCTGTGGCCCAAAGTGTGAGACAGAATCCGACGACTTCAACTCGACGCCGATCGCAGCAACTGAGCATTAGTCGCACCAGCCTGAGGAGAATACTGCACAAAGACCTCGGATTATTCGCCTACAAGATCCAGATGACTCAGGAGTTGAAAGCAAATGACCATCCGCTTCGATATCAGTTTGCTGTGTGGGCTATAGACCAGCTCAATAATGACGTCGATTTTGGTCGAAAAATCATCTTTTCGGACGAAGCTCATTTCCATCTCGGCGGATATGTGAACAAGCAAAATTGCCGGATTTGGGGCTCGGAACAGCCACACACAATCGTAGAGAGACCAATGCATCCTCCAAGAGTCACAGTTTGGTGTGGATTTTGGAGTGGTGGCATAATTGGCCCATTTTTCTTCGAAAATGATGCTGGAAACGCCGTTACCGTCAATGGCGAACGCTACAGAGCCATGTTATCTGTCGATTAATTATTCGTTAACTGAAAAGCATTCGAAGAAAGGAACACATTATTGGCACAATACTAACATGACACGCCTTCACTCGATGATAAGAAGCAGTCGACCGACTTTTATTGGTTATGTTTATAACTAACGTTGTCGAAATGTGAAATCACTTCTTCCTTGCTTATTGCAGGCTTCTGCCTCCGTGACAAAAGGAAACACAATACGCGGCCAGCTCTTATTAAATAGTACAACAAAGTAAGATTGCAAGACACGTTTAACACTGAACTCGGCTTTCCAAAACTATACGGATGGAATATGTAACACTCGTGCCGAAGCGTCTGCCCTGGTCGACCAATCTTTCGCGACTAACGCGGAATCACTTTATATCCTTAGTAATGTGTGGTTTATGTATAATAATTGTTCTGTAATTTGTTGGCAGTAATTATTACATGAGCAGTAATAATTAATAGCTGTCGTGTGATCCGTCAGTAGTAATTACTATATGGCAGCAATGCCAGTAATAACTACACATTTGGCAGTCGGTCTTTCCGTAAGAGACACAATCAATACTAGAAATTTAAAATGCCTATTACGGTCGAAGCTGGATCTTCGCATTTTAAACTTCTAGTATTGATTGTGTTTCTCACATATACGGTCTAAAATAAAAGATTCTTAATATTGTTTATATTACGTCGCCTGAAAGAAAGACGTTGTTTCCTTAGTGTTATTACCGATTATTGCGAAGAATATTACTAAGGCCTCGGTGGTCTAATGGCTTAGGACGCTCGTACGGAATACAAGTCTCGGCCGAGGTAATATTTTTCGCAATAAATTTATTAACAGTTTAACATATTAACATGTTTATAATATATGATGCTTGATGGTAGCATCAAATTATTAAATTGCTTATCAATTTAATTCGCGATTACTAGAGTAGTTTTAATTGCGTTTATTTAGTC
>NW_017299027.1:47313-54397 GCF_001594075.2 Trachymyrmex cornetzi
TGTCCAAGCGAGCCGTGGTCAATCGGGATCACCCCGACCGTAATAGGCATTTTAAATTTCTAGTATTGATTGTGTTTCTCACATATACGGTCTAAAATAAAAGATTCTTATTATATATCTATATTGAATATATATAAATATTAATAAGATTGGAAATAAGACCGTTTATGTTTGAAACATTACTTTAATTACGAAACACCGCTACGGTCTGAATGTTAAGATGTTGAACTATTATATATAATTATTTAAATGAATTAATTTCAGAAATTATAATTGCGTGCTGATATGGTTGACGGACTTTCAAGGCAATCAATCTGAAATATTAATAATCCCCACAAATTTCCCAAATTTAATCTTAAAAAACTGTCATTTTAATTATTTTTTATGTTTTCACATTACTATTATTTTTAATACACTAAAAAGTAATTTTACGAAAGAAAGAAAGATGTATGAACATGTATGGATATATTTCATATATAATTATACATATTATGAATATTTATGCGTGTTTATGTATGTTTATACATATCTCTACATATTTATGCATGAAAAATTTTTTACTGGGTATTGCGGTCTGCAACCTATTACAATCTGAAATACGTTTCACTTGCGATCTGCGATCTGTGTTCTGCGCCTTATGTAGATCGGGCTTAAAACGATTCGGACAAAAATAATATGATCTAAAAAGGAACAAATAATAGTAGCGAGTGATTAAATTATTAAAATTACCTATATAAATTAACGATTTTATGTTATAAAGCTGCAATTAATTTTTAAAATATAATGACATCATGATGTTATTATTTTTTTATAGAATACTAATATTACAAACTTTAAATGTATCTTTGGCACCATTGTAGATAATACTATCTCTCACATGTACACCATTTAATCATCCCCTTCAAAAACCTTCGAGAATTAATGAAAAGAAAAATTTCAAGAATGTATCACTAACAAATGTCAATTATACACACACACACAACGCACGCGCGCGCGCACATGTACGCATGCATACACATTTACTACTTATTTTTCAATATTTTAATGTGTAATTAATTTCATTTTGGAGATATCAAGTATACAAAGTATAGCTGGGTGTCCGATAAGTTTTGATAAAGCGTTCGTGCGTAGATAGAGTGAACTAAACTAAGTCAAAAAGTTCTCTATCATTTTGCAATTTTCGTAGTAGTTAACAAGATATTATTTGTAATCGAATATTGGTTTTCAAAAATTTTTTTCTCAAATACTATGAACTTTACAAAAAAACTGCATAAGATTAAAATTGTTTATTTTCTTCTCATAGAACTCTAATGATTTTTTCAGAATTTTTTATCAATTTTTTAGTATTGCATTTTCTTATTGGCAACTATTTTTATCAACTGAGAAAATACGGTATTAAAAAATTCTGAAAAAATTCTCAGAACTTTATGAGAAGAAAATAAACAATTTTTGTCTCTCGCTGTTTTTTTATGAAGTCGATAGTATTTGAATAAAAAATTATTGGAAACCAATATTCACCAACGATTTTTAGTATTTAATTAATATGTTGTTAAGTATTGCGAAAATTGCAAAATGGTAGAAGACTTTTCGACTCAGTTTAGTCCGTTCTATCGTTACACGAGCGCTTTGTCAAAATTTACCGGACACCCTGTATATACAAAGCTTAAAAAACATTTGATTTTTAGCAATAAATGATTTTATCTCGATTTTCAAAACATTTTCGAATTTAGTTGACAAATAAGTATTTTTTGTTTTTAAAAAATTCTATATAGTCAACATATTAATTCAAAAGTTTTCTTTTATATGTTGCTGTATGTAAAGATACCATGATGGGTGTCAAGATGGAAAGGAATATAATAGATAAATGGTTGGAAGGAGCTACAAGGTAATTTTATTCTAAAAATTTCTATTTATATAAACACATTTCGTAACCCTTTCAGTGTCAAATTTCAAAGTACAACTCACAACACCAGTCAGTCAATACCAACTAACAGTAACATAATATCAATGTTATAATTTCATTTTTAACAATATAAATATAATCAAGTCTGGACACATTTCAAATACTTATATTTTAAATGTAATTTGTATTTTGTATTTAAAATATCCGGTAAAAAATTTGTCATGCATGAATATGCATGTATAAATATGTATAAACATATATAAACATACATGTATAAATATTCATAAAATAATTTTATAGGAAATATGTCCTTATTTGCTCATACATCCTTTTTTCTTTTGTAAAATTACTTTTTAGTAATAGAAATAATAATACTGTATAACAAATCGAACTAACCAAGATTCCTTATAAATCAAAGAATTGGAAAGAATACGGGCATTAGGAGTCAGACGCAGAAGACGTCGGCAAATAATACACTAATGGAGCTTGAAACTTCTTTATTCAATAAACGCGCTTACATACACTGTTAGAAATGTGTTCTTAAATTTCATTAACTTTTAAGTTACACAATTGAATTTAATTTGAATTTAATTTCATGACATTACATTAAATTTAATGTATTTGTAACTAAAAAATATATTTATGTACATGTGCATAAAATTTAATGTATTTTTCATGAAAATTTATGAAATTTAATGTACTTTTCATAAAATTTTATTAAAAGTACATTAAATTTCATAAATTTAATATACAGGTTCATTATATTTAAGTAATTACACTGTAAACTGTAATTAAATTTTCAGTTAAATCATTCATTACTTTTAATTTCGTTCATAATCACGAGCTTCATTTACATGTAAAGAAAGCTCGTGGTTACATCCCGGGTAGAATTTTGTCGGGGCGTGCCCTACGTCCATATAGGGCCTGAACAGGCATGCCCTAAAATAGGTCTGTCAACGTTGGGCCCAAATAGGCATACCCTAAAATAGGCCTGCCATGGTTGGGCCTAGAAAGGGCCTAGAAAGGAAAATTCTAGATGGAATTTCCTAAACAGGCCTTGAATGGGCTCTGACGTGAGTGCTCCTAACAGGGCCTGCCATCGTTGGACTTAGAAAGGGCCTAGAAAGGAAAATTCTGGATGGAATTTCCTAAACAGACCTAGAATGGGCACTGACGTGAGTGCCTTTAACAAGGCCTGCCATCGTTGAGCCTAGAAAGGGCCTAGGAAGGAAATTTCTAGATGGAATTTCCTAAACAGGCCTTGAATGGGCACTGACGTGAGTGCCCCTAACAGGGCTTGCCATCGTTGGGCCTAGAAAGAGCCTAGAAAGGAAAATTCTGCATGGAATTTCCTAAACAGATCTTGAATGGGCACTGACGTGAGTGCCTTTAACAAGGCCTGCCATTGTTGGGCCTAGAAAGAGCCTAGGAAGGAAAACCGCTCCTCGCGGCCCGCGCGCCGTGCGCTTGGTGGGTTGTGCTTTCGGCAATCGCAATTGGCACAAAAATACCACAATTATTTAATCATGTATATTTACATATCAGATATACAGGGTGTTTAAAAATGATCGGAACACCTGTCACGAGCAGGTAGAACGGACCGAACTACGCGTAGGCCGAGCGGACGCGCGTATTCGGCTATCTTTAAACGTTAATATCTCGTTAACTATTGCGCAAACTACAAAATGGTATAAGAATTTTCGATTCAGTTCGGTCCGTTCTACCTGTTCGTGACAGGCGTTCCGATAATTTTCAAACCTGTATATCTGATATGTAAATATACATGATTAACCCTTCCATCACACACGGGGTCCCAGGGACCCCAGTCCCGGTTCGCGCTTCGATTTGACCACCTTAATATTTGAAACGGGACTTGTGGCGCCCTCTATCGGTTATTCGACACTACTAGAAGCAGATCACGCGGGGAGCATCCCCGTTTGTTGCTTATGAGGTGAGAAGCAGAGGCAAATAAAAAACTTATGATTTTTTAAGTAGAAAAGGTCATTTTTTCCATTTTTTCTTTCACATTTCCTATTTTTTTTAACAATGTTAAAAATTTTTTTAATTTTTTTCGACTATTCTACCTTTTTATTTATACATTCAAGAACATCCATGAATTTTGCCAATTTAAAATAGTCAAAATTGCTGCCGCAATCGCCGCTCTAGCCATTGGGGTCCAGTAGACCCCATGTGTGGTGGATGATTGAAATAGGAGGTGTGTGGTGGAAGGGTTAAATAATTGTGGTATTTTAGTATAAAGTCAGAATTACAACGATCTTGATAAGCACACACGCTAACAAAAGATTACATTTATTATAAAGTCTAGTCGGACAATCCAACGTAGCACCTTATTGTTAAGTGTAATAATAAAGAACTTAATTATATATATAGATATTCCAAAATAGGATCTAGTGAGGTGTTCCATGAAAGGGCCTAGTGTAAGATATTTACTAGATATAGATACAACAGAGAGACCACCAGCGTCAGGGCTGTGTGGCTCAGTGGCAGCGTCAAAGTCTACCAACTCGGAGCAGAGACCAGGCCTGGGATCGAGACGAGGAGCGCCCTAATATTTTTCTCTGTTGTTGTCAATTGTTTACACTAGTGACACATGCCAAAATAGGACGTAATTAAGCTTGTCAGGATAGGGCCTACTTTAGCCAATATAGGGCCTGTCCAGTTAAGCGTGTCCAGATAGTACCTACTTAAACGTATCCAGATAGGGCCTAGTTAAACGTGTCTAGACAGGACCTAGTTAGGGGTGTCCAGACAGAGCCTAATTAGGCGTGTCCAGACAGGGCCAATAAGTTAGGCATATCCAGCTAGGGCATAGTTAGGCATATCCAAATAGGGCCTAATCAAATTTACAAATCGGGCTCTGATTTGCACGAGCGTTACATCTCTGTACAGGGCCTAATCGGACTTGCCTGAATGGGGCCTAGACAGAAATGGGGGAAAACTATCTAGAGCTTGTATATGCCCCCTTTTAAAGTTCTACCCAGGATTTCTAACAGTGTATTTTTCGGCTCATTTTTTAGCCTTCCTCAGAACAAACACAAACTAACATATATAAAGTAAAAGTTATTCTGTCATGGTGAGCTCCCCTACATCGAGAATTTAAATGCCAGAATTAAACAAAAAGAAAGAAAAGGAAAATGAAAAAGAAGAGAAATATTAAAAATGTCGAATTACAGGATATAGAAACTAATTTATCAAAAAACTTTAAGAATATAATTGTTACGTCCAGTGGACTCCACGATTTCTTCGTTTCGCGACCGTTCAATCAATAAAGTAAGATATGAACAAATTCAACTGACAACAAATCCGAAGGAAGTTTCCAGCCACAAAAATTTTGTTTGCTTAGAATCGAGAGATCCGTCATAAAAAACTTTCTCATAGCATTAACGCATTAAAAATCAAATGCTAAATCTCCTTTCGAGCATCGTGAGAAACGAAATCATTATCAAATAATCATCGAACAGCGTTGGTACCAAGGTGCTAAGCCAGACCACGAAATAATCCCCGCGATAATAAGGACGATAGCGCGGACACGACACTCGAGAGAAAATGAAATGCTTAATCATCTCATATCAATATCACGTGGGTCCAACGATAATGATCCCTTAGGCTTAACACAGGGTCATTAATTTAATAATGACATTTTCCGACACTGAGAAACATCAACACGAACTGCGACTCTCGATTAACTAATCCAGGGATATTTATTCATCGTTCAACGGGAGAATGGGTTGATAAACGCAGGTGTTTTTTTTCACACCTACAACATTGATAAGAAAAGAAATCGGTAACTCACAACCCTTTCTCCCTCTGTAACAAAACTCACCAATAAGAATGAGAGCGAATAAAAAATGACACAGCGGGCGGAACTAACTCGAAGGCAATTTTCCAATGACTGGTCGAAACTGTTACATATCAGAATCCTGATTCCCCAATTTCCCAATTAGACATACCCTATCACGGAACCACCCTCAAAAAAAACGCCTATATAAACCGCGATATCGTGAAACACCGGGCAGAGAAAAAAGGTTCGCTCTTCACACAGTTAGTAAATCGTTAATATCAGTGTACAAAAGGGGACAACCGTTGAGAGGCCCAACCGACAATTGTCGCCAACAAGACCAGCAAATTGAGAGGTGACCAATAAGACATTCCGAACAGTCAGAAAACCAGACAAAACATCTGCCCAGATAACCAAACAATGAGTTGCTCCTTTCAATTTATTCACTCCGAAACTTAACTAAATCGATCTACAGTGAGATCTCGAGCAAACCGTCTCTGCCTCTACCGAGATTGGCTCAGAAGTCGGGCTTACCTCGAAGCACGCGAACTCCTGGACCTTGCACACTAGGAGTATCTAAAAGATCAAGCAAAATTAGTTGAGGACGCACCTCCGCTACAACCATCTTCGCCATCATCGGCTTTGCCGGCCCCTCCGGCTCAACCTGACCAAGACTTATTAGAAGCGATACCTCCTTCACCTCCCCCGCGATCTTCGTCACCCGCGTTTTCGGACGGTTTGACGGAACGCATTTTTCTCGACACTCCATCGCATACCCCTGATTCCCCTCTTCAGTCAGCTCCCTCATCGCCTCGTCCACCATGTCCTGCCGATTCCACGTCAAGCATGGAAATACTTGAAGAATTCCCAGCTTCTCCTCCTCAACCGACGTTACATTCATCCGGGTGACTTCTTCGACGCGGTGATTAGTCGCTTTTCTCGAACCACCAATCCTCTTCCGCCGGGCACATATACGATCGGCCCGGACTATTTCGATCTCGAGGAAATCCGCGCCGTCATAGCCGGACATCCTCCCGACAACCATATTCCAATATATGTTCATAGCTCCCCCTTCCCATATTTAGTCCCGATCGATTTTTTCAACATCTTCCCCTCTTCCTCTGTTGTAATTAAAGAAATTAATTGATAGTAGGGGTGACCGGGGCCGGTTGTCGTACGGGGTAATTTTTGAGAAAATGAAGTTGGTGAGTAAATTTTTATAATCACCTAATTTGTTGTCTAACAAGTCTTTGGCATTATTAATCGTAATATCACTGTATTCGTAGAAAATGACATATCTTAGAAGATCTTTGCTACAATTAAGTAATCATTATTCTGACTAAGTTTGTGAATACAATCTCTTTTATTAAAAATGGCTATGT
>NW_017299027.1:54961-56068 GCF_001594075.2 Trachymyrmex cornetzi
ATAATCTCGACCAATCCAAAATCCCGAAAGTCATCCCACCACCTAAATTTGAACCCCACTAATTAGGAAAAACCGCTATATAAACCACGGGTCCGCGGTCCTGAGCGTCTCTTTTTTAGTCTTGTCTTTTTGGCTCTCGGCTTTTTAATCTTCTTTTGTCTTTGCTACCGTCTTCTTGCTGAGAGCTTCACAGTACAGTTCTCAAGGTTGATCGAGAGAAGCTACCCAGCTCATATAACACAGATCGAGTCTGAGTCTCGGGTGACTCCATTATTATTAATTGAAATAAGCATTAGAGTCAGTGACTCGAAGCCCCGAGGTCTCCACTACATAGCCGACCACAAGGTTTCCGAAGCCTCGTCACCAGACTCAGCAGACTTCACCGACCAGTAAGTCAATAGACCTTGTTTCTTTTCTTTCCTTTTTTTTATTGTTCTTTCTTTTCTCTTCCTCCTCACCGTATTTAAAGCCCGTAGTCGGTCTCGGTTTTCGCGTTTAGTTTTCCTTTTTTTTTCAGTTGTTCTGAAAACTGAGTAATAATTTTTCGCTTACCTACAAAATGATATTGCAGTGCGCTCTAACGGGTCCACCGCTTCTCCATCTCCACGCCGCAGCGTGATACGTTTCGTAAGGTCGCGCCGAACTGTTATCCGAACCAGGACTCGCACCGCTCAAGAACTTCGGCCCGCGGCCCAACCCTGTATTACTCACCTTCCGACGCCGAACGCTCCGACAGAGACACTCACGGTACCCTCTTTCCTCTCTTTATTTTCTCCTCCACTCGAGGTCTCATATTCACCACCACCACCCTTACCTATTTCACCTGATGAGACTCTCGATCCACAGATCCCAGCCCCTCACTCTGACCTCGATCCCGAAATTCTCACCTTCACCGATCAAGCTACCCTTCTACCCTCCCAAACCTTTCATTACATCACATCCATAGAAGACCTCCTTGATTTCTGGGTGACCGCTCCTCCCAACACCTCCCAACCTGCCATCGTATATTTAGAAGGTTGCCCACATCCATTTACCATCCCGGCTGAAAATCTAACTCCCTTTTTTGAATATTCCCTTCCTCCCTAAATCTAAATTATCACACTCTCA
>NW_017299027.1:57051-60759 GCF_001594075.2 Trachymyrmex cornetzi
ATCCATCATGTATTAAAAATTCTAATTCTTAATTATATTTTATATTAATTAAACTCGTTTTGATTTATTTCGAGAAACATCTCGTATTTTTAATCGTAACACCAAGATTGCACTTAGTCCAATCCCCGGCCCTTTGGATTTACTTCCAAGACCGAAAATAAGGGCATCGAACGCACTGGCCCATCTAGGATAGAAGTATGCCCTTACGGCACACTGACCTAGTTTCCCGGCCTTTAGCCTGTGCGTTTGCCTCGAGCGGCACTTAGCGGAGCGTCGATCTCGAGAGAGGCTTCCGCTTCGTCCTCCCTCGAACCCCCGGCTCTACCAAGTGGCCAAAGGACGAAGTGAAGTGCCTCCCGTTGAGTCGGTCCCTCCCCTTAGCTCCCTTGCGGTCCGGAGCTGGGACTGACGATACGGTGGTTCGGTTCGCGTTACGTTCACCCCCTCAGGTTCCATGCATGCGGAACCTCGGACGTAACAATATTATATTTCATATAGATATATGTTTTTTCATTTTTCATATAGAAACTATGGTACAAAAACAAATTATCTACGTATTTTATGATTAAAATAACTATTTTATTTATATTAGTATAATTACTATTATTTCTCAAAATATAGAACTGATATTAAAATAAAAATTGTGTTTTTTATGTGTTGTCCATAACAAATATGTTACTGCTAATCCTAGAACGTGTGACAATCAACCCAGAACACGGGGTTAATTATCATATTTTCGCAGCTTCATTTAAAATTAAATAACTTATTTTTATGATATGATGAATTCATGAGTAATATTTTTTTTAATACCTAAAGGATGTAGGTATATTGTAACGTATATAATATTTCAAAATCAGGCATCCACTTTTTTCTAAAAATCAATAATCAAAAACTGTGACAATCGGCCCCGGTCTCCCCTACATGTACCGCTTCTCCGCTACCGCATACACACACACACACACATATCCATTTAGACTCATGATCTAATTAAATAGCGGCACTAAATTTTATATTAATTGTAGATTAATCATGTCAAATCATAGAGTATTTAAACATGCACATAACCTTAATATTTATTCGCCTTATCAGTAATATTTTATAACTAGCATTATATCCTTATTCAGATTGTAATTTATGTTAGCAATAAAATAGAACTTTGTTCAAATGATTACTTTCCATTAATTCTAAAATTGAAAAACCTCGTACTCCCACCGTTTCTCAGAAATCGCACGTGGTCCACTCCCGAGTTATAAGGATAAACAAATTGATCGCAATGACATTGGTGATAATTGTGCTGTGGTGCATCGATGACTTTTTATGATTTATACGGTAATAATAAATCGAAGGCTTCTTTCAATATTTAACAAATAAGTTAAGGAAAAATTGTCAATGTGGGCCAACACAAGATGTTCCTTTGTAAAATAACTGTCATATGTTATAAATCTAGAGTATAAATTACAGACGTTTCGACATCATTATTGTGTCCTCTTTAAATGTAGGAATAACATATTCTAGATGTAATAAGCGTCCCAATGAA
The DNA here is from genome assembly GCF_001594075.2 of Trachymyrmex cornetzi. NCBI lineage: Eukaryota > Metazoa > Arthropoda > Insecta > Hymenoptera > Formicidae > Trachymyrmex > Trachymyrmex cornetzi. The sequence goes on from NW_017299027.1 coordinate 58,589, forward strand.
ATAAAGTAAAGTTGCTTACTATATCTATGGTTCATACATTTGAAGCAAACACAATAATGATGTCTAAACGTCTGTAATTTATACTTGTGATTTATAATCTAATGATATGTATCATATTCGTATAATTGATTATCAAATTAATTAAATTCTATCAAATTAAAAAGTAAAACTCAATCTTTTTCTTATTATTTACTTAACTCTAATGATATGTATTATGTGTATAAAAGTTTTTCTCTATGGAATTTTAAAATTATATACAAACTTACCTTTTTAAAAAAAAGTAAAAAAAGCGCTAAGCGTTGGTGAAACTGGCCCAAATGGTGCTTCTCGTAAAGAATCACCATTTGGGCCATTTTCACCAACGCCAATTACTTAATCGGCCGTGAATCTGATAACTAATCACGTTTGCTGTTTAGTAGAACTAATGATATGTATCATTTGTATAAAAGATTTGATATCAACAATTGGCGCCAAGTTAAATTCAATGTAATTCGAACAAATTAAATTTTACCATTTTATTCCTCCCAAAGAAAAAATAATTTATTTAACTCTAATGATATGTATCATATTTGTATAATTGATATCAACAAAATTGGCGCCAAGCTAAATTCATCAAAATTTTATCAAAAAAATTTTATGTATTTTTCCTATAAAAGATTTGATATCAAGAACTAGCGCCAAGTTAAATCCCACTTCTTTATACCATGCCAAATTAAATAAATAATGAATATTAATCTAATGGTATGTATTATTTGTACGAACGATTTGATATCAACAACTGTGGCGCCAAGTTAAATTCTACTATCAGAATGAAAAGTAAAACTGAAGTGATACTATCTTTATTTATTATTTACTTAATCCAAATGGTACCATCTTTAATTTTTATGCAATGAAACCTAAGTATACGTATACTTATTGAAGAATCTTCCTATTCCAATCCAAATGGTTTAAATTCCTCTTAAATGAAATTATTATAACACGATTCATTCAAAGACATTTCCTCTTCCAACTAAAGTAGTGGTTATTTAATTCTCCTTCAAAATATTATACAAAACATCACAAACTTGCGTTACCTTGCTCAATTTAATAGACCTTCTACAATAAGCCGCCAGTCAGAATATCAGAAGTCTTAACCAGTCTTAACCAAGTCATTCAAGTTGGCTATTGGCCAACTTCACCGATTATGACTTAAGATCGCTTAGAACTTCTGACTTGAGGCTTATTGTAGAAGGCCTATAAATGTACCAAAAAATTAAAGAATTAACCGTATAAAATGAAAAAATTTAATTTAAATAGAAAAATTTTTCATGTAGAAACACTTGGCGCTGCTAGATAGAGTAAGAAAAACTATAAGAACAATTTAAAATTCGAATGGTAATTAATAAAAATAAATTATAAAAGATAATTGTATATAATTTAAAAGTAACAATAACAATATAATTATAATATAATAAAAGTAATAATAAATTCTCTTTCATAATGCATGTCTTACAAGTCTAAATCTATTTTTTCTTTGATTTAAACTTAATAGCATTCACAACGATCATAATTTACACGACTCTATAACTCAATCATATATACACATGCTAGATATATTAAATCTCATTGGGGATGGTTTTTATTTTTCTTTTTTTTGAAATATTCAAATTTTTTAATTTTTTAATATGATTATGACTTTTCTTATTATAATATGCTTCTTATTTATATTATTTTTCTGAGTATTATATTCTTATTCTTATTTATACATTCGTGCTTTACTACTATATTACCATGTTATTATTATACATATATCGAGATCTAGCATCATAATCTCTGTGTAGTCACACAAAGAAAAACATTTTTGACACAAAATGTTTGTGTGATTACGCAGAGATTAACTATGTTATCTTACGTAATTTTTCGCGCTGAATCCGAATCCGGCTGCAGAATTGTTCTATCACGTCGAGATTTCGAGAAATCTTAACCAAAAACAGCCAAATAAGCCACTTTCAGTCATATTTGAAATTCAATTAAAAATTGATAAAATTTTTGTCGTCTAATCCATCGATGGTATCATTTACTACTATATAGCCCCTTGAAAATCCATTTTGGACCGTCCCAAAGCGTCCAAAATTACGTAAGAAAACATAGTTAATCTCTGCGTAATCACACAAACATTTTGTGTCAAAAAT
>NW_017299027.1:60934-63743 GCF_001594075.2 Trachymyrmex cornetzi
GCCGGATTCGGATTCAGCACGAAAAATTACGTAAGAAAACATAGTTAAATCCCAATCAACTTTCAACACCTCCAATTTTGCAGGCCTGTGTTATCTGATAATATATTACTATAAAAAGTATTTGATATCTTTTCAAAGAGTGAACATACATAAAGTGTATCCTCAAAAATGTAAACTTTTAAAAATTTAAATGATTATCTGATAATATATTACCATCAAAAGTATTTGATATATTATCAAAGGTGCCAGTTCAAATTGAACATACATATAAAGTGTAGCCTGAAAAATGTAAACCTCTAAAAATTTAAATGATTATCTGATGATGTATTACCATGACAAGTAGCTAATATATTATTAAAGGTGCCAGTTCAAAGTTAACATATGATGACGAAACGTCTGTAATTTATACTCCAGATTTATAATATATGACAAATATTTCACAAAGGAACATCTTGTGTTGGCTCACATTGACAATTTTTCCTTAACTTATTTGTTAAATATTGAAAGAAGCCTTTGATTTATTATGACCGTATAAATCATAATAAAAGGTCGTCGATGTACCACAGCACAATCATCACCGAAATGTCATTGTTTATTATTACCGTATAAATCATAAAAGGTCGTCGATGCACCATAGCACAATCATCACCAATGTCATTGCGATCAATTTGTTTCGGATTAATAAAAAATTCTCTAACTAATCTTTCTCCTTCCTTTTCGTTGCTTGCAAATTTAAGACAACAATGTTCACCATGATAAGAAATTATAACAGAAATCAATTAAGGAAGAATTACCAATGTGAGCCAACACAAAATGTTTTTTGGGAAATAATAACTGTCATATATTATAAATCATAAGTATAAATTACAGACGTTTGGACATCATTATTGTGTTTGCTTCAAATGTATAAACCATATTCTAGATATAGTAAGCAACTTTACTTTATTTCATTGGGACGCTTACTACCTCTAGAATATGTTATTCCTACATTTAAAGAGGACACAATAATGACGTCGAAACGTGTGTAATTTATGCTCATGATTTATAATATATGACAGTTATTTCACAAAGAAACATGTTGTGTTGGCTCACATTGACTATTTTTTTCTTAACTTATTTGTTAAATATTGAAAGAGAAGCTTTGATTTATTATTACCGTATAAATCATAAAAGATCGTCGATGCACAAATCCACAGCACAATTATCACCAATGTCATTGCGATCAACTTGTTTCGGATTAATTAGAAATTCTCTAACTAATCACCTTCTTTCTCCTTTCTTTTCGTTGCCTGTAAATTTAAGACAACAATGTTCACCATGATAACAGAAATCAATTAAGAGAGAATTACCAACGTGAGCCAACACAAAATGTTTTTTGCAAAATGTCATATATTATAAATCATAAGTATATATTACAGATGTTTCGACATCATTATTGTGTTTGCTTCAAATGTATAAGCCATATTCTGGATATAGTAAGCAACTTTACTTTATTTCATTGGGACGCTTACTATATCTAGAATATGTTATTCCTACATTTAATAATGATGTCGGAACGTCTGTAATTTATGTTCATGATTTATGATATTAATAAAAAATACTATAAACATAGTATAATTATTATATGAACGTATAAGAAGTAAAAACAGTATGTATGACTGTTAATTAATGTAAGGCAAGATTGTTGCTACTTAGGGCGACTGTTACCAATGCCGATTAACTTAATCGATTAACTCAATCAGCAGTATAGCTAACAGCAAGTCTGTATATGTTTCTTATTATTATGTTCATGATATACTTTAATCTCTGCGTTCCTATTTAATTCTGTCTATAATAGAATGACTGCTGATTGAGTATCGAGGTTGGTAACAGTTGCTCTTAGAATATTATAAATGTAGTTATAATATAATAATTACAATAATATGAACCAACAGGAAGTCTGTATATCGTTCTTATTATCTTCGTGAATCATACATAATAATAATTAGATAATTTGCGGAAGGAATGAAATATAATATTACTTGTGTTTATTACATATTCGTAAATTCCATTTGAGAAAAATCTTCTTGATATGCAATAGCTCCTGGCAGACTTGAAATTGTTCGTTGCAGATAAACAGATATACAGGGTGATTCAAAATGAACATAGTGTCCTTCAAATGTCATATTCCTGACTTAATTCTAAGACGATTTTTCCTTCGCCAAAATGTTATCAGAAGATTAGTTTTTGAATTATAATAAGAAATAGATAGCGAATGACTGAGCGCGTAGAGAAGGTAGTCAGGGGCGGCGCAACTTACTGTCCGACGCAGATGGTACGGGGTCCTTCGCTGCGATCAGATGATCGCTACATACGCATGAGCATATGCGATCCCATTCCCATTCTCTCTCTCTCTCTCTCTCTCTCACACTCTCTCTCTCTCACACACACACACACAAAATTACCTTGTAAAAATTCGATGAGTTCACGTAAAAGAGAAAAACTTCTATTTCGAATGATCACGTACAGCTCTGCAATTTTTCTTCTTGTAATATCCTCTGAACGGTCGAATATGATAATCCGTATTCACGATTAATAATTCGAATACTCGTTTCAGGGTTTCGCTCAATAGCTCGAATAATTTCTTCCGTATTTCGCAAATTTCTTGCAACACGGTTTCTTCCAACGTCGTGGTTATTTAGTAGGACACTGCCGGTTTCGTACAATCTTTGAGCCGCTCGGAGTATGACAGCAGCCGACGGATGTCTTTGACGGTTCGGGTACAATTCCGCGTACCGCCTTGCAGCAGGATAATACTGTCCATGGCATT
>NW_017299027.1:66543-68138 GCF_001594075.2 Trachymyrmex cornetzi
CTGATCGCAGCGAAGGACCCCGTACCATCTGTGTCGGACAGTAAGTTGCACCGCCCCTGGCTACCTTCTCTACGAGCTCAGTCATTCGCTAACTATTTCTTATTATAATTCAAAAACTAATCTTCTGACAACATTTTGGCGAAGGAAAAATCGTCTTAGAATTAAGTCAGGAATATGACATTTTAAGGACACTATGTTCATTTTGAATCACCCTGTATAAATCATATGTTAATAAATTTGACAAATTTTCAAATTTTGTTCCAAACATCTTTGTGTAGATTGCATTTGAGACAAACATCGACAAGAAATGCATCATGAAACGTATCTTTAAATTACAAGTTACATAATAATGTACGTACAAGGTCGAACCTCCTCGAGGTTGATAAAATCATTCGACGCATTTTTGCACTATCGCGAACCGAGTTATTAATTGTTATTGTTATAATTAAAGTTGACAGATATCCAGAAATCTGTTGCATCGATGGCATAAAGGAAAATAATTCTGCTTTACATTCTGCTTTACAGACTATACGATTTAACCAAACAAATACTCTGCTGTATAATCTATGCCATCGATATGACGCATATGATTCCTAACCTGAATAGTGATCAATTTTAACGATCTCCATCCATGGAGTAAAGCGATACATTTTTATTTTGCCAGATTCGTTCATTTCGTGCAAATGTAGAAGCAGAAAATTACTTACGTGTCCTCTGTGACATCGACAGTTTTCCTAACCTAATCATCAGCCACAGATCAGCCACAGAAAACGGACACATGTGTGATGTGACCATGCATATTGCCAGCACCATATTTGCCTCTAGCGCCGAAAAATCCAAAAGGACATTTCCCCCATCCCATAGCCTTGTCGACGACGACGATGACGTTTCTTAAATTAAAAATTTCAAGTTCAGATTTTGCATCATTTTGCATCGCAATATCTCCGCTCGTAGAGCACGTAGAGAAAAAACAAAAACACTTTCATTATATGTTCCGAGTGGATGCCATCGATTGAGCACACTTAGAATTCAATCGAGACAGCCGTTATTGAGATCCCATAATCGCCGTCTGAAAATCTTGACAGATTCGCGTAAAGTAGCCACGGCAGTGTCGCTGCGCTTGGCTTAGCGCCGAGACACTACTAGTGTCTCCAGATTAATTTCTTTGACTCGAAATTTGAACCAACGTACGCGCTGCTCTTAGGAAATAGGTGTTATAGCGTCTCTTCAGGACGCTGACCTATATTCCGGAGCGATAAGAAGTGCGTCCGACTCTCAGGTATTCGCCGCTGCGCATATACCTGTGAGATAAAGTCTAACAAGTAAATCTTAAGAAATGTCAGACGCCGATTTTTTTCAAAATTTTTACAGTTGTTTCTTATAATAAAATAACAAGAAATCTGTCATCAATTTTAGCCCAAATGCGTGTGTCTGTTAAAAAAAAATTTTTTGTTATTCTTTACAATTACTCAATTTTTATATGTTGTAACCGTACTCGCGAGCAACGGCACAACTTCGTCGCGTGTTCCCGGTACTCAAAGTACGCAAAAGTATCTTCTCTCCCTCGGTAGCAGAATTTTGCGACAGCCAGGCGG
>NW_017299027.1:68970-69865 GCF_001594075.2 Trachymyrmex cornetzi
CGACTCCCTCCAAGACGACTCTAATTTACATCAACTCAGCAATGAATTTCATTCCCCTTACTCTAACTCTCGAAACGCCACCGCTAATAATTCCCGAGCTCGGGAGGATGGCACGTGGCTCGCGGCTCCGCGGTTCTACACGGCGGCCATGGCGCCGATTCTAGCGTTATGGTGCGAGCTGGCTTACGTGCGATCCACCCGGCGACGTACCCCGGTCGGCAGCCTTACACACGACGACGCTCGTCTCACTCTCGTCGGCTCCTTCGTCCTCTCGACTTCCTCTCGTCAATTCATCGGTAAGCTGGTGCTCGTTCTCGTCGACGGCGACTTCGCACTTCCTTTACAAAGTTCTGCTCGCTCGTTCACGGAAAGGGTGATCAGTGAGGCCCGGGAGCTCCCAGCGGATTCTCGCAGGCTGCTTAGCGCTCCCCCCCCTCCTGCGGGGGGAGGTAGTCACGCTGATTGGCTTCCGCGTGTCACGGCATCCGCGCGTGCCGTGCAGGCTCGCGCGGCCTTGAATCCTCGCTCATGCGAGCGCGCAATGAAGATTCCTGTCAAGGGTGGCGTCCCTGTCCACGGCTCCTGCACTTCCTGGCCTGGCGGAGGAGATCGGGATGGATTTCCTTCCCTCTCGTCGGGTCCTAGGCTCCCGACGGCGTCCGTCCGGCCCCTCCAGGGTGGCCGGGAATTCTGGCCTCCTCCGGTGCTCTGCAAGGGGTGCATGGTGAAAGTATGGTCCCCTTTTTTTTGTGACCGCGGTTACAAGCAATGATATAAAATAATACAACCTGCTAATCCGGGCTCCCGGATGTATGCCCTTCTCTCTACTCTGCGGCCGTCCTTACGATCCGGTCCTTCTTTTGTCTTCCTTCCAAGAGTGGCGGGGGGGGGGGCG
>NW_017299027.1:70084-70375 GCF_001594075.2 Trachymyrmex cornetzi
CCGCCGTTGACAAGTCCGCACAGTGACGGACAAAATGTCACGTCACAATGTTTAAAGCAATATTTCTAACAAATGAATCTGTACCCAATTTTTTGAAGCTCGATACGCATATAGAACACTAAAATAATAACAATAATTATTAATAGTAAAGAAACGATTTCTCTTGAAAAAACTTTTTACAGAAATAGATCGCTGGGTGCTCATCTGGATTAACCTCACGGTATCCTAATTCAAAAAATCACTAACTAAATCGCTATTACGCAACAAAAAAAAATCTAGTTTGCCCCTTTA
>NW_017299027.1:70876-71808 GCF_001594075.2 Trachymyrmex cornetzi
TACAAATTCATTTGTCAGAAATATTGCTTTAAACATATAAAAATCGAGTAATTGTAAAGAATAACAAAACATTTTTTTTAACAGACACACGCAATTTGGGCTAAAATTAATGACAGATTTCTTGTTATTTTGTCATAAGAAACAACTGTAAAAATTTTAAGAAAAATCGGCGTCTGACATTTCTTAAGGTTTACTTGTAAACGTCCAGTCCATCTCCATCCTTGTCTTTTCCATTGAGTCTAATTTCCTACGGCTTGGACGTAACATAATTAATTATCTCGAAAATAAGGACGTTCACCACGATTACAAAGCACCGTATCGCAAACATTACCATGAATAATTCAAGAACCGGTTCCTGATATGTTAGCCAGTCGGTATCAGTAACAGTGAGTCACTTTTTAGTTATTAGCTAGTATTAATGAAAATTGTAAAATGATAAAAAATCTCACCAGAAGGACTTATTATTGTGTACGAACGACACCGACTAACAAGACATGACAACAACTCGAGCTTTTACAATTTATCTATGATCAGGAGGTAGGCTTTCGGAAGCCCCTCCATCCGTCTGCAGGTTGAGTCCATGCGTTTGTCTCCTGATGAATATCATAACGTTGTCCCACTCAAAATCATGTCCCTCTTGCAACCGATGTTCTGTTATAACAGAGCTGGGATTTAGTTGCACATTTCGACTCGATTTCGTTGGCGACGCCCACTGTTCCCCTCTTACTGCGTATTGCCTAGCAACGAATCATCGGATGCTTGTAAACAACGCGCGTACCGCTTTATCTTTTAGGAGCGTTCCTACTATTAACTATACTATACTAATATGGAACTGATGAATCTCCCTCAACTTAAATAATGAATTAAAACTTTCTTTTTAAAATAATTTTAAATTAATAATTGAAAATATTTTTATTATTAATATTAATAGT
>NW_017299027.1:72615-73830 GCF_001594075.2 Trachymyrmex cornetzi
TGGAATGATATTCAAATCTTGGACGAAGAACCTTGTTATAATAAACGCTTGGTTTCTGAAATGTTGAACATCAAAAAACAAAACAACAGTCTTAATTTACAGACAGACACAGAGGGTCTTCATAAGTCATATATACCGATCATAAACAAGGTCTGACTTTGCATTACCAGTAGACTCGCATTACAGTTTCGCACGTCGTGTGGATAGGTCATGTATTCCGATTATATTCCGGTAAAATTCTCAGACAAGATACACTGGTAATGTGATCATTTTTATAAAAATTTTTTATCATCGACATCATCGTTGTGATGTGATATATTTATCTTATCATCATTGACTCCAAAACTTGACGAACATTTCTACCACATGGATTTTGCGGATAATTATCACAGAGAGGTGAGTGTTTTAACAGAGAGACGACTTTTCTGGTCTTTATTACGATTTTATTAGAAACATTGTTTCCTTGGTTTTTATCTTTAGAACTACGGTGTTCCTTCGCAAACGATCTTCCAATCGCTTGACGGGTTCTGTCGTCCCTCTGAGAAAATACTTCGTTTATTATTTCCTTTATTCTTATGGAAAACAACCAAAGACATATCTTAGTTTGCGAATTTTTACTTGTTCTTCGATTAATTTAAATTTTTGTATTGCGTTCACATCTGAGGATGGCTAAAATTAATAGCCGAAACTAGTAATGTTTTTGAAGAGATCAAATTATTGTACTTAACATCTATATATCTAAATTGCTTTTATAATATATGTTTATCATTGATTATTTTTAAGTTTTTAAATACATGTAAAAATGATATGATCTATTAACGTCTTTATAAATTGACTCTTGAAAGCCTTATTTTTCTTTTTGTATGTTGAATTTAAAGAGTCCTGTATATTCTCTTATTATATATTTAAAATACTTATATTAAATTTTAATTCATTATTTAAGTTGAGGGAGATTCATCAGTTCCATTCGTATATTAGGTGTTAAACTTAATTCCTGTCTATAGAAATCAAAGCCTTTACACGGTCTAGCTGGATCTTAATGCTTGTATGATTCTTATGTGAATTTATATACTACGTATGTAGTCCCACAGAAACGCGCGCCGAAAAATTTCCGGTCTTGAAACGCTAACTCTACTAAACTACCGCAGTAATATCACGAGTTAAAATTGACTAGCAATTTTTAACTATTTTTTGATGCTTATTCGCATCTTCTAA
>NW_017299027.1:74388-78049 GCF_001594075.2 Trachymyrmex cornetzi
ATTCACATAAGAATCATACAAGCATTAAGATCCAGCTAGACCGTGTAAAGGCTTTGATTTCTATAGTTTGTGTTATCACATGTACGGTCCTATAATATATTATATTATTAATTCCTGTCGTTTTTCGTCTCCAAAATTGATTTGTTTCGAAGGGAAATACCTTAATCAAAATATTATTATTAAAGTATTATTAATTAGTAATAAAGTAGAAAATGGAGGAAATTACTTTGATTAAGGTATTCATTCATCTTCCCTTCGAAACAAATCAATTTTGGAGACGAAAAACGGCAGGAATTAAGTTTAACACCTAATAGTATAGTTAATAGTAGGAACGCTCCTGAGATGAAGCGGTACGCGCATTGTTTACAAATATCCGACTATTCGTTGTTAGGCAATGCGCGGCAAGAGGGGAACAGTGGGCGTCGCCAACGAAATCGAGCAGAAATGTGCAACTAAATCCCAGCTCTGCGTTATAACATTGCGAGCAGACGTGTTCCATCAGATGTGGTTCTTATGTTCTGTGATCCTTGACTTCAGTTGTCTACACGTCTGTCCCACATAACTCGCGTCGCAACTCTTACACGAAATCTTATAAACAACCTTCGACTTCTTATCACGCGGTAAAGAGTCCTTATGCACCCTAATAAATTTACGTAATTTATTAACACTATAAAACGATACCCTCATATGCTCGCTATTCAATCTACTAAACTTCTCAGTAATATCACGAACGAAAGGGACAGTGAACCACGTAGGCTGCACTACATCAGCGCTATTACCACTAACAACATTCTTCCTGTTACTAGCCATAATAATGTTCTTCAAACGGTTGTTAATGTTCTCAAATATAAAGCTCAAAGGATAATCATTCTCTAACAATACTTTAATTACGAAACATAAATTATCAAAGTGGAACTTAGGATTCGAAAGCAAAACCACCCTATCAACTAATCCCATAATCGTACCTATCTTCCGAGAAACCGGGTGCTGCGACCAAAAGTTCAAATATCTACCGGAAAAGGTTGGCTTGCGGTACCAATCGAATACTATCAACTCATTATCCCTAATCACTGTTACATCTAAAAAATTCAATCTATCACCCCCCACCTCCATAGTGAACTGAAGCCTAGAATGCTGAGAATTAAAGACATCAAGAATGGAACTAACCGAAGAAACAGGCGCTGCACAGTGAGTCGAAACATAGCAAAACACGGACATAGGGTAAAATTATTTTTTCGCTGTAAAAGGCTTCAAAGCTGGTTCTAATTATTGTTTAAAGCTTGTTTCAAGTATACTTAATTTCAAGTATAAAGCGAACCATGAATGTTTATTGTTTATATGGACATTAACAATGTGTGGACTTAGAAATTGTGGAGAATGACGTATATTGTTATCATCGATTCAGAGCAATGCTATATATAAATGCTTATATTGTTTACAATGTTTCTTTTTTATTGCATTTGTTTGTAACAAAAGCTATTAAAAACTATTATTAATAATCAAAATTTGTCCCATTAAAAATAAAAAACTTAATGCTTTGTAAACACTTTTTTGAAGTACAAAATCCATTCAAAAATGAGGTATACAAAAAAAGTTCCAAAGAATTCCAAGAAACTTTTTTTTTCAGAATGCAGGGACACTTGTCAGGAAACTATCTATTCACTGATATTTTGCCCCTTCTTGCCCCTTTTCGAGAAAAATGCATTTATACGTGCGCAAATTTTATAACCTGAATTCATGTATTCGAAAAATGAGATTTTACAATGATTGGAGTCCTATGATGAACATAGGACTCGAATCGTTGTAAAACCTCATTTTTCTCGCTTAAAAGTGAAGAAAGACTGTAAGATCGATCGGCTTGCCGCCATTTTGAACTCGAAATTGTTGAAGGACTTATATTTCAAGATTAATAATTCTAAAAACTTATCTATATCCCCCCCTATATATGTAAATGCATATATATCATATTTTTGTAGTTATTCAAACTGCGCGCCGAAATTTTTCCGGACTCTATCTAACGCAATTAAACTACTGCAATAATATCACAAGTTAAATTAAATTGACAATGTGCTGAAAAAAACCTTAAATAAATTTATTGCGAAAAATATTACCTCGGCCGGGTTCAAGTCCCGAAGAAACTATTATACGAAAGGAGCAGTCCTGCTTATGTATTTTCGAAAGAGCTTAGGCCCTCGGAAGTATCCCATCATTATATAACAAACTTTTATATGTGGAATTAGATATATACTCTTTTTCCTTCCAACTAACTAATAAGGCGCGTAAGCCCGTAATCATTCTTCTTGTCGGATCCCTTTCAACTACCTCATAAGTATTCACATCCTGAAGCATCTCACTTACCTTGGAAATGTATACCTGTCTATCCAATGCTACCGTCACATTCCCCTTATCCGCTGGAGTAAAAATAACCCTATCATTCATATCCCTTAAAAATATGTTAGTTCGTGTTTGCTCTGAGGAAGGCTCAAAAATGAGCCGAAACATGTAAGCGCGTTTGTTGAATAAAGAAGTTTCAAGCTTCATAAGTGTATTATTTGCGCAACGTCTTCTGCGCTTGACTCCTAACGCCTGTATTCTTTCCAATTCTTTTAGAAATAATAATAGTAATGTGAAAATATTAAACATAATTAAAAGGATCATTTTTGCACTATTCGTTTTAGAAAATATCAAGTTTGAAGAAATGTGTGCAAATAATTACTTATGTATCATTATATATAAAATTATGTCAATAAAGATTTATAATGCCAATGAGAGCCAATACTGTTGTACGTGTAATCAAATATTATACACTTATATGTCAATCACCAATTACAGACGTTTCGACCATAAGATTCGGTCCTCTTCAGTGTTTCGATAACATTTTCGGAGTCAAATTAATTCGTTATGACGATATAAGTGCATACAGTTAATGAACCATCGTTAGGCTGTTGTCCAAATTTAAGAACTTTATAATAGTCTGTTGTACTTAGTTGAATACCCAAACATTAATTCAGTCATTTAAGCTAAAATTAAGTAGGGTAATCCAATAATGAACCATGTAAATTTCAAAGGCTTATGTTTCTTCCAATTATTGAATTGGAAATCTGAATTTTAGCATACAGTTTATGAATTTAGTTGGCTATATACTGTAAACAATAACTTTTAAGTTATTTTTTTAATTTAGCCACAATTTCGATTATTTAAAAAATCGGGAAGTAGTTCATTGTGTACAAGGGGAGTGTACACATTGAACTATGCAAATTTTAATAATAAATTACATGTTTTATACTGCGAATTGTTGGGATTATTTTAGTTTTGCTATATTTTAAAATGTTTATTTATAAAATAAATAATTATAACGTGGTGAGGATTCACAAGGCCGACTACCGCGTTTCTCTTTTGTTTTGAGTGAAAATGCGACAAATAAGTATATTTTTATTGAGATTTTAGGTGGGGAAAGGGGCCGTATCCTAAATAATTAATACAATGAATTATTATTTTGAAGATTATCGTAAAAAAGGTTATATGGTCTGCAATATACCATGATTCAATGTTCACTACGTCAAAATGCATTGTATTAGGTGTTCAACTTAATTCCTATCGTTTTTTCGTCTCGAAAATCGATTTGTTTCGAAGGGAAGATGAATGAATACCTTAATCAAAG
>NW_017299027.1:78133-90927 GCF_001594075.2 Trachymyrmex cornetzi
CGAGACGATCCATTCATCCACCCATTTTTGGACTTCATTGTGACTGGAGAAGTGTGTGTCCGTAAGTGGGTGTTGCATCGATCGGAAGAGATGATAATCCGACGGTGCCAAGTCTGGAGAGTACGCTGGATACGGGAGAACTTTCCATTCAAGCTCTAGAAGTGCCTGTCTCACGCTTTTCGCGACATGCGATCGAGTATTATCATGCAACAAAATGACTTTGCGTCGATTGTTGACTACGGATGATCTTTTTTGCATCAATTCGTCACTCAATCGGCCTTTGAAGTAACATTTAATTTGTTTCGACAACTCTAAAAGCGTTTGAGCTGGATTCTCATCAAACAATTCTTGCAGCTCGACATCTTCAAATTTTTTCGGCTGTCCTGGACGTTCTTTATCTCTCACATCAAAATCACCGTTTTTCAGAAGCGTTCAAACCAAACTCTACATGTTCTATCCGATGGAGTTTCATCACCATACACTTCGGATAATAAGCTATGCGCTTCAGCTGCGGTTTTCTTGAGGTCGAAGTAGTGAAGAAGCACTTGTTGGAAAAACAGCTTATCGCGATTCATTTTCAATCGATTAAATCTCTTTGACGTCGAGAAATCTAACCTGTGAGGATTGAATCACTTTCAGCGATGTCTAAACTACAAAAGACATGTGACTTCATCGTCGAAACTCGTCAGTGTTGGAGGCAGAGCCCTCTAGTAGCGAGCGATAGGAATTAAGTTTAACACCTAATAGACCATCTAATCTTTTCCACGATAATAGTCTAAATAACGTAAAATAATACAAGAGAAAAAGTTACTTACAGAATAATAAAGCTAAATATGCACACAAAATTATTGCACAATGAAAATAATGATAGGCGTAACAGCACAAACATAAAAAGTGCATGAAGCTTACGAAAAAACTAACTTTGCAACTCAAAATTCTTAAAATGTGACATTACATGGCCGTCTTTGGCGCGATCTGCCAACCGACTGGGGAGTCGAAGAAGGATTCAAATGCGAGTCGCTGCATGATAGCAACACAATCTGATAACGTCGCATTTAAGAAATATCGCAATGATTTTTAGTGTACTACTGATTCACTGTTGGACTACCTACCCTATATAAGTAAAATTTTTAAAAGCTATTCATAGTTAGAGTATTAAAATTAATTGTCAGTTAGATAACCTTACTTTGCACTCAGTATAACGATGATTTGTTATAAACGTTATGTGATTATAACTACGTCTTGAGAGGACGTTTCATATTCTCATTGTTTATAAGTCTTAATGTTAAATTTCATAAATACCAACATAAAATTCGACAATACAACACTACAACTAGTAACATCGATAGACCGAAATAGTTACCAATTTAATAATTAACTATACAAATTTTTATAACTTATAATACATGGAAACATCATTTATTCTTAAATAAATCATTATAAATCGGATACAACAATTCCATGTTATTCTGTGTAGATTAAGTTCATTATTTGGCTTTTGTGTAGCTTCCGAAATTAGTAGAGACTAATTTCACAAATAAGAGTATTTGTGTTCCTTCCCACAAGCGACACAAATGACACGGTGTGACACAATGGAGCATTATATCTTTGTTGTTTGTTAATGTTAAACAAAGATGACATAATCACTGTGTCGCACTGTGTCACTTGTTGGAAGGCACGCATTATATTCTTCTTCTTTATCTAAGATTTTAAGGGATGCTGGAGGGACACAATTATCGTCATTGCAGTTTGATAAAAATCTTTGCATTGACTAAACGGAATAAAAAATCTTTGTACAGGATTAAAGTAAACGCAAAATCCTGATGTGGTGCAGTGAATGTTATACTAAAATCGAAAAAAAATAAACTTTTTTAACTTTTTTTTAATTTTAGTATAAAATCCACTACACCACATCAGAATTCTGCATTTACTTTAATTCTATTTTTTATTCCATTTATTCGGAGATTTTTATCAAACTGCAATGTCGATAATTGGGTCCCTTCAGCATCCCTTTAATATCGTTCCATTCAAAATCGTAGTGTGGTCCATTCTATGCTCTGTAATTACTGAATGTTGTGTGGTATTCCTATTTATGTGATTACGATGTTCATTAATTCGTGTTTTCAGTAACCGCTTTGCTTGGCCTACATAGGATGCATCACAATTTTGACAATTAATTTTGTAAACTACATTAAATTGTGATAGTGAAGGTAATTTATCCTTTTACGTTCTAATAAATGTATTTAGTAAGTCCTATGTAGGCTTAACGTATCGCTATTATTTTTAAAGAACCTTTTGAATTTCTCTGATATTAACGGTATATACGGGACTGTAAAATATGTAATTAATTTGTTAGCAAATATTCTTTCGATGTGCAGTATTGTTAAGTTGTTCGAATTTAGTGTGTAGCCTTTTTTTAATGCTTTCAAAAATTAGTCTTAAAGGACAACCGTAAGTAGTTGATATTGAATCTAAAGTTTTTTTCATGGAAAGTTGGATGCGATAATAATAAATAATACCCTATCAATTAATCCCATAATTGTCCCCATTTTATCACATTTTGGGTGACACGCATAGTAATTTAGAAATCTTGCACAGAACGTGGATTTGTGATACCAATTATAAATCGGATACTCGTCTTTTTTTATTGAGGTTACATCCAAAAAATTCAAACAATTGCCGCCCTTTTCTATGTTAAAATTTAATCTGGGATGGTAACTATTAAATAGATTTAATAATTAATCGATATTTTGATCCTGTATTGACAGCGCTATGTCATCAATATAGCTCACGTATATATCAAATGAAAACGGTAATCTTTCAATAGCAGTTTTCTCTAGATCTTGCATAACAAGATCTGCTACTATAGGTGAAAGTGAAGACCCCATGGGAATCCCGCACGATTGTTCATAAAATTTATCATAAAGAACGTAGAATAAAGCACTAAATTGATTGCTTTAATGCAGGGATCGGCAAAATGCTGAAATTTGGCACGGGCGCTCGCTAATGCCCGGCTATTGTGCATGTCTACAGTTAACTTCATTCACAACTCACTTATTTCGCAAATAATTGAACGATCAAACAATCTCAGGGAGAGATGTTCAATCGTAATTATGAAGAAGGTCTAGTTCTCGACGATTGACAATGTAGTACCGTCTTCTCTCCTTCGTGGCGCCACAAGCTTCAGAGTAACTATTTTTTTTCCGTTCCCCATCATGCTCTGTGCTTTCATGCTTCATATAGTTTAAAGCTTGATTTTCCAAAAATTAAAAAATTATTGTGAGCATTGGAGTTGGGAAAAATAACACATTTTTTTTGGGTGAGAGTGATCGTCTCGAACGAGACCTTCATAATTACGATCGAAAATCTCTCCTTGAGATCGTTTAATTATATTTCAGGTCTCGTTCTCGACGGTTGACAATGTAGAGATTCGGAGAAAATAATTTTTTTTTATTCCAATAAAAAATACAATAGAGAATAAATATTTATTCTTTAGAGTCAATTGCAAGGAAAAAAAACACACTTTTTTTATTTATGCCGGGTTATATATGAGCGTTTTTACAAAAGAATGTTTGATTCGAACAATAGTGCTGTTGACGAAGCTGAAGCTGGCAGCCAGACTTAGCAGCCAGAACACGGCAGCCCGGAGCGAATAGGGTGCTGGACCCTCAAAAATTAAAAATTAATAAAATTCATTAACAAACGATTGCAAGCAAGTCACACACTTCTGGTAGTACAAAATAGGTTAATATATGCAAAATTTATAATAATCTGCACAGGGATGGCCCACATTGTTAATAAAAAAATTATACAACATTAATAAACTATTTAGCAGCCAGACCGTACGCAAACTCGTATCGACTTGAAAAAAATCACGAATGCTTTCCGGAATGAATGTGAAACGAAGACACGACGATTTTCCCGATGATGGCCCTCATTGTTTATAAAATAGTTTATTAATGTTATATAATTTTTTTTATAAACAATGAGGGCCGTCATCGGGCAGATCGTCGTGTCTTCGTTTTACACTTATTCTGGAGAGCATTCGTGATTTTTTTCAAGGCGATACGAGTTTGCGTACGGTCTGGCTGCTAAATAGTTTATAAATGCTATATAATTTCTTTTATAAACAATGAGGGCCGTCATCGGGCAGATCGTTGTGTCTTTTTACACTTATTCTGGAGAGTATTCGTGATTTTTTTCAAGTTGATATGAGTTTGCGTACGGTCTGGCTGCTAAATAGTTTATTAATGTTGTATAATTTTTTTATTAACAATGTAGACCATACCTGTGCAAATTATTATAAATTTTTCATAGATTAATTTTGTACTACCAGAAGTGTGTGACTTGCTTGCATTCGTTTTTTAATGAATTTTATTAATTTTTAAACTTTAGGGCCCCAGCACCATATTCGCTCCTGGCCGTCGCGTTCTGGCTGCTAAGTCTGGCTGCCAGCTTCAGCTTCGTGTTCTGTTGTAATGCTTTGCGAAGACTTGTGAGCTTTCTGACCAATTAACCGTTCTCTTAATAATTTCTAGGCTAACACATTTTTTCAGTGCTGCCGATGTTGCCACATGTCTTGTAGAATGAGCAGTGAATTTTTCGCTTATGCCACAGCGAGACGTAGAGGTCCTAACCCATCTACTTATTGTTACAGGGGTCACCGCTTTGAAAGGCTTTTTGGTAGTCAGAAGAAGATTATTGATCTTCCTTCTCTTTTTAGATATCGCTTTTATATTATATATGCAGCAAGTGTTGTCACGATACACAGTTTTTGATTGCCTGGAAATTCTGGTAACACCAATAACGGTTGATAAGCTCCTGGCCGAGAAGTTTTTACACGTTCTGGTATCCCTATCTTGTATCCCTTCGAATTTCGCTTAATGTTAGATAATTTAATTGCTGCTAACGTTTGCGTCCTGTGCACGGTACCTAACGCTAATAGTAATACCAGACGCTCCGTCAAATGTTCAATAGTCAATTCGTCTATAGGAAACCATTCTTCGATTTCGTGAAGCACTATATCGACATTCCAGACTCTGTCGTACTTACGTTTTGTAGGTCTAAACATGAAAACCCTTTTAAAAAATCTGGATATGTTCTTGTTTTGACTTGTTCCCGCTATTTAAAGAAATTGCTGATCGAATTGAATTAAGTGACCCGTATGTCATTCCTTCTTCAAATTTCTTTGTTAGAAATTTTATAACTTCTTTGAGTTGATGGGGGTTTAGTCCTTGATCCCAGCAAAAAGACCATCATTGTTTTAAAGGTCCAATGTACTGTTTGTGAGTCGATTCCGTTAAGGAGACTTTGAATATATTTAAGGATGAGCTAGGCAATCCTCTCTTTTTAAAAGATTCCCTGATAATTTTCCTACCATCAAGGATAACTTTTTTGCTAACGGATGCTGTATGGACCTGCAAGGGGACAGAACTGGAGTGGGTTAAACAGCGAAGGTTTCTCTGTTAATAACTTTGAAAACAAAAAAGACCATGACTGGCTAGTCCAATCTTGGTAGCTCCAAAGGAACTACCATGATACCCGTAGCTCGATCTGTCATTATCTTTTTTAAGACCCTTAAAATAAGAGCGAAAGGCGGAAAAGCCCAGAAAAAACCGAGTGAATCTAATTCGAGTGATGCTAATTCAGAGTGAAAGCATCGATTGCGAGCGCTTCTGAGTCCCTTTTCCCAAGAAAATAATTTCTCGCATTTTGAGTTACATCTAGTGGCGAAAAGATCAACTTCCGGATATCCGAATATTTCCACTGCTTTACGAAAAGTGTAATCGATTAGCTCCCATTCCTTGTCAATATTTCTTATTCGAGATTCATAGTCTGCCTCAATACTATCCTCCGATTTTATATATGGGGCCGTCAACCAGATGTTCCTCGCCTCACACCACTGCTAGATTTCCTTCGTAATCTTATGCAATTTGGATGCCGCACGCCTCCCATTCTATTTACGTATGTTACCGCCGTGGTGTTTTCAATACGCACAAGAATCTTGCAATCCCTAAAATCTTTAGCAAAACTTTTTAATGCAAAAAAAGTTGCTTTTATTTCCAGACGGTTAATATGCCATTTTTTTTCCTCCCATGTCCAAAAACTTGAGCCGTTCTTCCTTCACAGAAAGCCACCTTGTGGTGGATGCATCACAAGATTTCACATTTATAATTTTCATATCTAATAGGATTCAAAGATGTAGGAATATTTCGTTTTCACCAATTTATGTCCGGCTCGAAACTTTCTGGGAGACAAATTTTCGCATCAAAGTCGTTATTGTTTTTTCATCATGCGTGTACGTAATATGTCCCATAACGCAACGCTTTTGCGTGGGAAAAATAGCCGATAACTCAAACCGTTGAGTTATTTCTCTAACCCCACTCAGAAGCGTTGAATTAAGGAAAATAGCGCCACGCTGCAGCGAGACTAGTGAATTAACGCAACCCAGTGGTAGCGCTCGTACAAATAACAACACGGAGAATGCATAATAAAAAAACGCACATTTACTGCAATCGAAAATAAAGACACAGACTTACATATGCACTCCATCTAAAATTATTCGTATTAATATCTCTAATTGCAATAACATAAATTTAAATATTTCAAATTGTAATAATCTCACAATTATAATTGAAAATAATGAGGAATAAAGAATTTTGTATTGTTAAATATTTATCTACGAAATATTTTTTTAATTTTTTTTTGTCGGGGGGGAAAAAAAAACCCCCCCCCCCCCCCCTTCCTGCGCCCCACGCATTGCCCCATATGTCGAACTCGCTTCGATCGTGCGACTTTATAATTATATAGCATATTACTAACACAGTGCACTCGTGATGAAAAATAGTATGTGCACCTCGTGTGGTGTAGTTGCCTATTGCGCAACGCGGGCGTGCATGTCGCACTCACTTCGCTCGTGCGCCAACGGCGCCCGCGTTCCGCAATAGGCAATTACACCCTATTCGTTACACAATGTACTATTAAGTAATCCTAAGTACCTAACCCGTTCGAATTCTTTAATGTATAAACGCCCATATTTTAATGCCTAGTAACAAGCGTTGATTGATCCGATCAAACTAGACCATTGTCTAAGAGAGAAAACTCTCCCCGGTTTACACTGCTCTAGAAGATCTATCATTTTTTGCTTCTTATTCTCTGGTAATTCTAGCGTCATTTTTCTGGAATCGTATATAATTCCCAAAAACTCTACTCGTTGACTAGGCTTTAAGATACTTTTACTGAAATTTATAATGAAACCTAAAGATTCTAAAAGATTGATAGAAACTTCTATATTTTTTACACACGCCTGTAGCGACGGTCCAATGATAAGTACATCATCCAGATAAATTACCGAAGTAAAACCTTTATCGCGCAGATAACCTATTATTAGTCTTATGATCTTCGTAAAGACATGAGAGGCTACGTTTAGTCCAAAAGATAAGCATGTAAATTCGAAACATTGACCCCAAGAAATATATCTAAAGTATTTTAAAGAGATTTTGTCTACCGATATAAGAAAATAGGCATTTTCTAAGTCTAATTTTGCCAAAAAATTTCCTCTAAAGCTTTGCCACAGTACGATAGTCTTCTAATTTAAAATGCTTTGTTATAATAAACTTATTTAACTTTTTAAGATTTAAAATAAATCTAAAAGTTCCATATCGGTTTTCGGAACTAGAAAGTATGATAATATAAACCGGGAACTTTCCCAAGTACAAGGCCTAACCGCCCCTAACAACAAAAGATTATCAATTGCTTTTTTGATATTTTCCAGAGTCTGAAAATCCTGCAATAGTGGTGTCTCTGGTACAGAGGTATGGTTAGGCTGCGACTCGAAACGAATTGAATAACCTTTAATACAATTTTGAACAAACTTGTCCTTGGTAACTGCCATTTTTCTTGAAAAAAATCTTAGTCGTCCAACCACGTTGCTCACCTTTAGCGTCTATAGTGGCTCGATTTCGTCGCCTTCTTGTTGTTCCAAGAGAAATTCTTCTAGCAATCCTTGTACTGAAGAGACCTTTGGGGCCCGCTTTATTTTTGAGTCTGCTGCTGATAGCCCCTGGATTTTCTTGGCTGGCTCTTCTGGTTTCCCTGGTTTTGCATCCTCAGCGGTTTTTTAGTTTGTTGGTGTGCAGTGAGTTTTTCCACCATTTTACCCAGACACTTCTTATATTTTAGCCGTTTAAATAGATTTTCGCCAAAAAGATCGGACGTTATATCCGATTTTTTCAATAAATCTCTGTATTTTTCATCAATGCCCGGGATAATGAAGGCTCGTCTCATTGTCAAATTTTGATAATATAATCCTGCCATTAACTTCCCGGCATTCCTCAAATTTTGTAGTAATTTACTAGAGATTTCGCCTTCTTCTAGCTCTAGGATTAAGGAAATGCTCTTGGCCACTGCTAACATCGCTAAGCCTAACGCGTTTTGTGCTGTGGTAAAATGTTTATCCGTTTTTTGTCGTTCCCGACATATAGGCCACAATGTCAGGGTTAAATTTTGGTGCCTCGACAAACAGGGCTTCTTTCCTAGGGAATTTGTTCATAATCAGCTCGCGTTGTTTATTTTCCTCTTCCTCCCGCTTATTTTCGTCTTCTTCGTCCACTTCATAAAGTTCTTTGTGTATCCAATTTGTCCATTCCTCGACTAGAGTTGAACGTAGGGCGACATCAGCCGAGTCTGTCGGCTCTGCTCTCAAGCAGAGACTTTCTCGGGTCTCCTTGCTGAGTCTCGGCGCATCTTCATCTTTCTCGACATTATCGTAACCTCCTCTGGTTTCTTATCCTTTCTTACTTCTTCGTCAGTATTCGAAGCATCATCTGACGAAGAAACGTCTGATCTCTATTTAGATTCGTTTTCCGAGTCTCTCTCGGTCAGGTCTCTGACCGCAACATTTAAACATATCGACTATACTCGAATTAGTATATTATCTCGCCGAGAGCGATTTCTTGCTCTCCTTCGAATGGAGATTTGTAGCACGTCTTCCCTCAAGTGAAGACTCATGCTTCGATATTAATATGCGATTTGTCCTTCCTCTAGTGAAGGCTCCTCGCCATTTGCTTGCGAATATCCATATTATTTTTACTCACCATTTTCTTTCTCCTCGGCCTGTATCTGTATTTCTATGACAGCAGGAGGCTTGGTCACTTCCTCGGCTGCTGTTCTCCGTAATCTTTACAATTTTTTCCGCATGCTTCTCATCTGTTCGCTCAACGCCTCTAATTCCGCGTCCTTCGCACTTCTTTTTGACATTATAGCTTTTTCTAATCACAGTATCTCTGGGTTGTAACTCCTTCGAGCACAGAAAACGTTACGAAGCATGAAAGCATAGAGCATGATAAAGAAGGGAAAGAAAAATAGTTACTATGAAGTTTGTGGCGCCACGAAGGAGAGAAGACGGTACTACATTGTCAATCGTCGAGAACAAGATCTGAAATATAATATCAAATTATAATCGTCAATCAAATATTTACGAATTAAGTATTATTATTGTTATAAATAAGAAACGTTTATTCGAATAAAAGAATATTTTTAATACTTCTCCTGAAAGGTATCTGAAATTATTTTTTTTTTGTATTATATATCAAATGTCTATACATATACATAAATGTACATACATACATATATAAATGTACATACATAAATGTCTATGTGCATTGCGACCGTATTCACGAGAGTGGCGCAAAATCTTCGTCGCACATTCGTGATCTCCACTATTTATTGTCTCTCGAATCTGCTGTACTCTCCGCTCAAAGTCGGTAATTTTAATTGCTTTTACAATCTCCGATTACTCGTATTCAAAACACCGGATTTGTGGGCGCCAAGCACGAGAGAGCGTGTCACTCTTTCGCGAAACTAGCTTGCAAAATTCTATGGAAACTCAAAATTTTCGACTCGATCACGAATACGGACGGCCCGAATAGTCGAGTGCTCAGCCACGAGATTGTACACGCTAAATGATAAATAATTGCTCATGCAGTCAGCAAGGCGAACAAGGGGGCGGAATTGCCCTTGTAAGCGGCGTACTCGATTTGCGGTATTAGCAACGAAAAATTCTTCTCTACACGGGGCGAACTCTAAGCTTCTCACTACTCGACAACTCGTAGGTGGTATAACGACGGAAAATCTTCGGATCGCGGCAATCGCGGGGCGCTTGGCTTTGTCTAACGCGTGCGCAACTTCGACCTTGAGCTCGGCCCGTAAAGAAATCTCTGCCCTGTCGTAGACAAACGAGATCACAGCTCGGACACGAATTTTATTTCTAATCTCAGACTTTCGGGACGATACGACGTGGTACAACACACGACAAACGATACAGTACGAAATGACAAGAATCTCGCGTGATTCCGGCGCTCAAGCGCGACATGAAATATTTCTTAACTCTACACACGAAATGACCTGGCTGTGGCCACGGCGGGCGTGTTGAATACGCGATTGAAATACTCGCGGTCCACGGTATCGGACGGGATGGCACGATCAGGCGTAGCACACCGGCAATGGCGGGCAGCTCCCGACAATAAGCTCAACGAAACAAATGTCAATTAATTACTTCGGATTCGTGCGATTCCGCCGAAGAGACATCGGCGGGTTCGGATCTGTGAGGCTAGCACGACATTCTATCGATATCAAAAAAATTAAAACAGTTCCAGTAGAATTTTTCATAGTTCTACAGTTCTACCTAAAAATAAAAAATAGTTCTGCACTTTTAATATGAAAAAAGCAAAATTGAAAATATGGCGTGCTAATTCCGCGAATCTGACATGCCAGATTTCCTTTAAAGTACGAGAAAATGATAAATATTTACACTTTTATCAACAGTTCCCGACAGTTCTGCTAAAAATCTACTAAAATATGCAATTTCAAAACAAAATACCAAAATTTAACAATTTATATACATCTTATATATAGAAAATAGCATAACATTTGAAAAAAAAGTGTCGTGCTGCCTGCATATGGCAGTTTTAGCAGAAGTTTTTGTTAGTCCAAGCAGAGTTCTATGCATTACAATCATTTTTAAGCAGAGTTCCGGCCGCTACATTTTTTTTTTCAATTTTTTAATACCTGAGTCCAGCACGACACTTGTAGAAAAATTGACGTGCTGACTATATGTATCGGTTCTAACGGTAGTTCTCGTTAGTTCTAACAGAGTTCTATGCATTACAATCATTTTTAAGCAGAGTTCCGGCCACTACATATTTTTATCAATCTTTTAATATCTATGTAAATAATTTATGATAAGTTTATTATATAATTTATTGATATTACAATATATTAATAGGGAAAAAATTGGTTATAATTGTGAGTATTACATGAACAATTCATTCTTTTAATATTTGTGTATATGTGCAATACAATATGTGTACACATGGTATATATAGTTAAGATATTTTCATACAACGTTATTAAATATTTCTTCATGTCTTATGTTTCAGTATTCCAAATATAGTATATTATACATTGAATTTACTCCTAATATATTTAAATATAGTTTATTAAATAAAGTCGATTATATGAGAAGTGGGTTGAAGGTTGATTACTATGTAATTACTGTAAATGTAAGTATTGCAATTATATTTAATTTTTATTAACGTTTTATATGGTTTTCATATATATATGATATTACATGTGTGGTATATATAACTTATTAAATATATATACAGAGTTTGTCCGAAAAGTAATAGGACTGAGTGGATTAAAAAAAATTTATTGAGCCGATCGTTACAATTCTTTAAAAACTTTCAAAAGATGCTCCTCCTGCGTCGATACAACGCTGCCAACGCGATTTCCAAGCATCGAAGGCGTCACGGTAGGCATTTTCCGGAATGGCCTTTAGAGCCGCGGTGCAAGCTGCTTTGATCCCCTCTGTCGTCTCAAAATGCTGTCCTTTCATCGGTCTTTTCAGGCGAGGAAACAAAAAGAAGTCCGGGGGGGCCACATCTGGGCTGTAGGGTGGCTGGGGAAGCGTTAGGATGCCTGCTTGGGCCAGGTAGCTGGTCGCAAAAAAGGAGGCGTGAGCTGGGGCGTTGTCATGGTGCAACTTCCAGTCGGCTGCGATGTCTTTTCGGACTCGATTGACCCTTCTTTTGAGTCTCTTGAGCACCTCCACGTAAAATTTGGCGTTGACGGTTTGTCCAGGAGGAACAAACTCATGGTGGACGATGCCTTTGATGTCAAAAAAGACAATGAGCATCGTTTTTATTTTGGATTTGCTCATTCTTGTCTTCTTGGACATGTGCAAAAGTGACCCCCACTTTTTTGATAACGTAATCACAGGTGACGAGTCTTGGGTATTTGAATACGATCCCGAGACAAAGAGGCAATCTTCCGAATGGCACACGACGGCATCTCCTAGCCCAAAGAAGGCAAGATCCATAGTCATAAGCAAATCCAAAGTGAAAACGATGCTCATTGTCTTTTTTGACATCAAAGACATCGTCCACCATGAGTTTGTTCCTCCTGGACAAACCGTCAACGCCAAATTTTACGTGGAGGTGCTCAAGAGACTCAAAAGAAGGGTCAATCGAGTCCGAAAAGACATCGCAGCCGACTGGAAGTTGCACCATGACAACGCCCCAGCTCACACCTCCTTTCTTGCGACCAGCTACCTGGCCCAGGCAGGCATCCCAACGCTTCCCCAGCCGCCCTACGGCCCAGATGTGGCCCCCCCGGACTTCTTTTTGTTTCCTCGCCTGGAAAGACCGATGAAAGGACAGCATTTTGAGACGACAGAAGGGATCAAAGCAGCTTGCATCGCGGCTCTAAAGGCCATTCCGGAAAATGCCTACCGT
>NW_017299028.1:0-336 GCF_001594075.2 Trachymyrmex cornetzi
GTAACGTTATCTTAGATGGCTCTGTTGATAAGTCGGTAACGTTATCCACGGAAGCTATATCGGAAGGTCGGTAACGTTATCTTAGGTGGCTGTGTTGATACGTCAGTAACGTTATCCGCGGAAGTTACACCGATGAGTCGATAATGTTGTCTTCAGTGATTCCGTCGTTGGTTATTTGGATACGTGTCTGCGTAATGCATACGATCGTGGATTCTGAGGAATAGTAAGGCCGGTCGCTCGACAACCGCAAATACTCTACAAATCGCTATGCGCACGGAGACACACTACACATGATGCTAAAGGGTGAAAGTCTACAGTAATGATTCCGCACAAAGC
>NW_017299029.1:0-527 GCF_001594075.2 Trachymyrmex cornetzi
GAACGCGAATTACGTAAAGTTGCTTAAAACTAAGGAGTGTACTAAGGGTTGATAGATTTGATTGCACAGTTTTTGCTCAATTTCTTAGATTCATTACGCGCATACACAGCTGAATATTTTAGATATTTCATTTGTTCTCACATGTACGGTATAAAAATGAGATTCTTATTGTTAGATATTTCAAATTGTGGCTTTTTATTACTTTAAATCGTATAATTCTGCCATTGTCGCGTTACTCCGCATCCTTATGATGTACGGGAAAAGTGTAATAGATAAATTATATTTAAAAATTACATATCTCTAAATGTTGTGCATGCTATTTAGTATTTATACGTATTATTCTATATAGTCGAAATTGTTTCATAATTTAAAATAAATTTTGCATTTATCTTTATTTAAAGGATGTATGATATATTATTAATCTTTATTTAATTTTATAAATCACAAAAAAGAGCAACAAAAATTGAGATATAATGTTGGGATGTCAAAAGCACTTTACGTGAGCAATTATATCAGAAAAATCACGC
>NW_017299029.1:1757-2567 GCF_001594075.2 Trachymyrmex cornetzi
TGCCTCTACTTAACGAATGATCCCCTTCCAAAAACTTCCTTCCTACTCCTTTAATTTTCCCCTCTTGATTTTTCTTGAGAATATAAATACCGAAGGACAGAACACAGAAAAACACAAAAATTCTTTTAACAAGTAATGTTCTGGAAAGTTTCTTCCATCCTCAATAATTCAGAAAATATAAAGATTGTAAAACTACCAGTGAATAATTGCAACTCCTATCACATACAAGTAAAGAACTTTGGAATTCTTTACGACAAGGAGTCTTGCAATTGAAAATGGACAAATACTAACAGTCACACAAAAATCAACTTTTTAGGATACATTATACTTTTTATATCAAATGACCATCATATATTTCAACATGACTGAGATTTATTCTCTCTTATTTAAATAGAAAAATTGTAATTTATATAATTTCCAACGTAAAAATTGTACTGAAGAACATACTGATGAAGGCCGAATATGGCCTAAACGTTTATGAATTTTAATTGTGTAAGATCTTTTTAAATACACGACATCGCAATAAATAACCGGCGTTTTGGCTGTATCCTCCTTGTTTAACTTTTGTTAGATAATAGCTGTATATTACATTTTTCAGATGATATTTTCCCTCCCACGGGTACACCTTGACGTGGTGAGAGGGCTCAGTACCCAGGATATACACGAAAAGAACGGTTTTTTTCAAGTATCTAAAAATTGTCAGATCTGAATGATATATTTAGATAAATTTTTAAATATTGAGTAAATTCGTTCTCTTTGTGTAAAAATCCAACGACGGGGAAGCTAACGTACCCTCGTCCGCCGATTGAA
>NW_017299030.1:0-1019 GCF_001594075.2 Trachymyrmex cornetzi
GGCCAAATCTATGCTCGAATCAGCGGGAGTAGGTATATCAAATTTTTTCAGCCCTTTCGGCTCAGACGCCTCTACTTTCCTTGCAGCGAGCAAGGGTATTAATGTAGACGAGATGAGGTGTACGGCAGGCTCGGCCAAGACGTTTACGGTTTTTGCACGTTTTTATAATAGACCTATAATAGAAGGCTCATCACTTCAGGCTTCAATCCTGAATTTATGATAATTATGCTATTTTTTATTTCTTCCTTTGATTTGGAAGTAACTCTCTATATTTCATTTAAACAAATTAGATTATATCCTTGTTCCTACATGCTCACAGGAATCAAAATAATTGGTGCAACAATTATTTACAGGTGCCAAATTTTGTGCTTTAAAATTCTACATCATATCCAGCCGGACGAGAACTGGCATAATTAGTAAATTGAACGAACTTACCGTGAAGTTCGATTGCAATTATGCCTTCTCGTCCGGCTGGATACTCCCACCCTCCCATCCCTTTAATCCAAATTTGGCAGAATCTTTAAAGAATGAAGCATCGGGCGCGGCGAGGCGAGATGGTCGCCACACTATCGGTAGCCCGCGCCGCCTGGGGATCGTTTCGAAAACTTTTTAAAGAAACCTGTTAGGGTAATCGCGACGGGGCGCGACTACATCATATCCAGCCGGACGAGAAGGCATAATTGCAATCGAACTTCACGGTAAGTTCGTTCAATTTACTAAATATTGATCAGAGATTTCTTCCTCCGGCACGCTCCGAGCGATACGTAAGTCAACTTAATTTTAAATCATATCTCTAATCATCAAACAAATAAAACACATAGCCTAGTCTTCTAATCGCGACATGATTCGTACTGTATGATGATCTACAGTCTTGACTTAAAATATAGATGGTAGCACGATGCAGAAGCGCAACTCAATCGGTAGTTCGTTCTGCCGACATTATGATTTTTTTATATATTTTGCTTTCTCATCTTTACTGATAACTGATAAAAGATATTTACCCTTTCATCGTTGTATGT
>NW_017299031.1:0-849 GCF_001594075.2 Trachymyrmex cornetzi
ACAACTGCAATCAGCCGGGACACGTAGCGAAAGACTGTCAGAAACCCCGGAGGGAACGAGGCTTCTGTTATGTCTGTGGCGAATTCGGACACATGGCGGCAAGCTGTCCGAGTAAGAGCTCGAAGGAAGGAGAGGAAGATCCGCAGGTTTCCAACGTCTACGAGGATCCGGAGGAGGAGGGCAGTGTTGAACACAGAAAGACAGTTACTTACGAACTAGAGGACTCTAGTGTACGGCGAGTATTATGCTTAGATACGCTCCTGGACACGAGTAGCCCCATTAGCTTTATGAAAGAACGTTTTGTTGACAAACGGGCTATTGTTCCATTAGATGCGTCGGATCGCGATTATTTCGGATGCAAGGGTGTAATGTTAACTTTCTTAGGTAAGGTTTACGCGACGGTGACAATAGACAACGATGTTAGAGAGAAACTCCGCATGTACGTAGCACCCGAGAATACGACGTTGACACCAGCATTAATAGGCAGGGATATTTTGCGAAAATTCGGGTTTCAATTAATAGTCCCCACGGCTGACGTTGTCAAACAGGAATTCGCGAATATTCTCATCATCGAAAACAAAGATAGCCGGGCGGATGACTTACAAATAAATCCGACGGTGCCCTACGATGCTAAAAGAGAATTAAAACAAATGTTTCGGGAATTTTACGCAGACGCTCCCAAACCGATAGAGCCTAAAACAAGGTCGGAGTTGAGGTTACGGCTAACGCAGACGGAACCATTTCACAGTACACCACGTAAACTCTCGTGTGACAGGCAGCAGAAACTTAGAGTAATACTAGACGGTCTCTTGGAAAAGGGGTATATACGGGACAGCGACTCGGAGTTCG
>NW_017299032.1:0-3497 GCF_001594075.2 Trachymyrmex cornetzi
AACTTTTATTTATATTATTATAAAAGTTCTTTTTAATTTTTTTTCATAAATATATTATAATTATTTCGGTAAATATGCCGGTGGAAGACCTCAACTCCAATGACGAAAAAATAGCTTATTAGATTACAAACCCTATTTTGCATAAAAAAAGAAATATAATTGATCATTCCTCGGCAGTAAGTACAAAAATATCTTTAAAAATTCAAGGAATAAAACAGAATTAAACTTGTATCGAAACCAACATCAATCAGTATTCTGAATTTTGCAACATACATAGATATATGTATAAAAATTATTAACGTAATGTAATCACTAAAGTGAACATTTATATTGCTATACAATAATTACATCTGCGCTATTCAATTATTAAATGAAACATATATTTTAAAAATTATAAGTAGACACATAAATGTATATGTGCGTGCGTGCGAGCGTGCGTGCGTGTGTGCGCGCGCGCGTGAGTGTGTGTGCGTGCGTGCTTGCGGGGGTGTGTGCCCGCGCGCGCGCAGAGAGAAAGAGAGAGAGAAATTAAATGTGAAAATAAATCGGATTCCATTATATAGCAAAAGAGTAAAATTAATATGAGAGGAATTGAGACAATCTTACATCGCAAAAAGTAGCCAATGTTAATGGAAAAATCTTCCCTGCAGTGATACAAAAAGGATATTTAGCTCGTATCATTAACAAAATAAGACTTCTTGCCTTCTTCGATTCTAATTTATACCATTCAAGATCGCACATTGCACGATATACTGCATTGCACTTAATGAATACATATGAAAAAACATATTAATGTCCATGGCACTTCAATAAGGATAATTTCCAGATATATTAGTAAGAGTTATTAAGATTTAAATAATTTGTTTTTCATAAAAGAAATTAGAAGCAGAAAAATGATATAACTCGAATGAATTTGAAAATTCTTGTTAATGTTCACTCAGTAACAGTCATTCAGTAAACGGTCATGCATAAATATGAAAGTAAATTTTTACTAAGTAGTATTATAAAGTATTCCCTAGTAATATAATAATTTTATAATAAATAGTATTATAACAATATAATTAAAAAAATTTTTTGGTCGTTCTAACATATGAAAATTATATTTACTTCAAAGTATAAAATAAATTTATAACACTAATGGTATGAATTATAAGTATAACATTCTTGTTTTATTTATTACGAGTATTGTTCAGAAAATAATGCATCACGTTTTTACTCGACCAATAATCAAGATAGAGAAATTAAATTTTACATGCTGCAAACATCGAATTAGTAGCGTTTTTATAAAAATTACACTGCATTCTAATAGATGGAGCATCATGGGAATCCCTAAAATTATTAAATAAATCACAAAGGCCGGTATTCATTGTCAGATCTTATATTTAAGACTGTCTTAAGTTCAGCCTTGAAGTGTCATGAACCAATCTGAGGGCCGCATTAGCGTCTTAAGACATTACTTAAGACAGTCTTGAAATAAGAACCGACTACGAATTCCGGCCGAAGTTGTGGAAATGAGAAATAAAAATGACTGAAATATTATTGAACATGTTCAGTATAAATCAGAATTGTCCTGGGATGCTATTCTATAATTTTCTGTACACACCTACCGATCATTTTCGGTATCGTTATGTATTTTGCGTAGATATTTTGTGTGACAAGAAAACTGCATAAAACGCATAACGACACTGACAACTATCGGCAGCGTGTACAGAATAGCACCCCAGATATATTTGATGGCACTTTTATCGATTGCAACTTTCATATACAACATACAAACTTTTTGAATTTTCACCATAGTTCCCATATTCATAATAAAAAATTCAATTACAGGTGTATTCCGTTTTGCACTTGCAACGCATATAAGCATCATTTATTCTTGTTAAATATTTCATCGACAACAAGGATTAACTGATGCTTACATCGTGTGAGCGTGAAAATGGAATGCATCCTATAGCTCGACACTTGTAACACGAGTTGTTAACAAACGCCATTAGAAAAGTTATTACTTAATCTTTAAGAATACAATGTCATTTTACATAAAAAACGCAACACACTTGAAGTTTGCAGCATGTATAATTTTACTTTTCTATCTTTATTGTTGGCCGAAAAGGATGTACATATATATTGTATTTCTTTCTGAACAACTATTGTATAAATATAACCCAACATGCTATAAGAATAACTTACTTGCTCTGTTATAAGTTCTCCTGCTCCACAATAGAGAAACATATTCATCAATAAGGTAATAAGCGTTAACAGTGTAAAATATCCTTGTACGATAACAGTTTTATCTATTTTTCCGTCAGCTAATATCTAAAACATATATTATAAGTTAGCAAAGGAACGTAGAGTAACTCCGGTATTTAAGTTGCGCGGGATATATGTACACCGTGGAAATCAGAAAATATAAAAATGGGAATAATTTGCACGTAACCACTCTACTATTGTGTCCTTATGTTCTATTAGTATTGTGTTATGATTTCAGTTTTTTTACTATTAGTATTATATATTGAAACCATTGTCACACAGTTGAATCGATTTAATTGTCAATGTAATAAATAGTGCTATCATATATCACAACCCATATAAGATGATTACAGTAGGAAGTGTAAAAGGCTTAATGGTTATTTGGCGATACATGTGTGAAGTGTACAGGGAAAGTAAAGAACGGATTACATATATCACAACCCATATAAGATGATTAGGGTAGGAAGTGCAAAAGGCTTAATGGTTATTTGGCGATACATGTGTGAAGTGTACAGGGAAAGTAAAGAACGGATTACAGCAAAATACAGCAAAGTGCTTAGCTTTGCATTTACTGTTCAGCTTGATGTCTTGTATATCCCACCTGTTTGGAGAATATACGGCATTAGTAACAGGCGGGATTTATGCCCAAAGCATACAAAGTGCACAGATTGGATTCAGTGCATTTAATGCTATAAATGTACTACATAAAACGTTAAAATACTTGTTATATATGCAAAAAATTAGAATTATTATCTATTATACACCGTATATATATTTATCATTCTGATTATAATAAAATTTTTTAAGTAATTGTGCCATATTACATCTTACCTCTAAGTAGGTATTACTAGTAAATTTTCGATGAGTCATTTGTATAAGTAGCTGTATATCCCATCTCTATATGTACGGCAAAAAAACGAGAATTCAAAAAAATTTTTAATTAGATATGAAATATGAGTATGTATTTTGGTATAAGGATTTCTAATATTACTTACATAGTAGTAAACAACACAGTGTTTCTATTGGTACAGATATTTATCTTATTGTGTTACTATTATTATATTATTATAGTGTATTAGGGTTAGGAAAGTTACTTTATAAGTTACTTATAAATTACTTTTTATTACAAAAATTAAGTGCAAAATATTTATGTATTTCACTTTTATAATATATTTTATCATTTGCACCAATTTTGTATTACTTTTGGTACACAATTTTTACAACATTTACATATAAGGTAACTTTCTTAA
>NW_017299033.1:0-571 GCF_001594075.2 Trachymyrmex cornetzi
CATAATCGTCTACTCTCTCACATATTTAGCACATATTCTACGTTCTGTTCGCATTAAAATTTTTTTTATTCTATAAATGTTTTTTCTAAAAAATTTATTTAATTCTATAAACTATAGAAATCAAAGCCTTTACACGGTCTAGCTGGATCTTAATGCTTGTATGATTCTTATGTGAATTTATATACTACGTATGTAGTCCCACAGAAACGAGCGCCGAAAAATTTCCGGTCTTGAAACGCTAACTCTACTAAACTACCGCAGTAATATCACGAGTTAAAATTGACTAGCAATTTTTAACTATTTTTTGATGCTTATTCGCATCTTCTAAACGATCTTAATAATGATGAATAACAAATTAAAAACTGTAAATAATTAATTCTTATTGCGAAAAATATTACCTCGGCCGGGAGTCGAACCCGGATCTCTTGCAATCCGTGTGAGCGTCCTGATCTTTTAGACTACCGAGGCCTTACTCGGTAGTCTAAAGGCTCAGGACGCTCGCAAAATAAAGGCCTCGGTAGTCTAAAGGTTCAGGACGCTCGCACGGATTGCAAGAGATCCGGGTTCGACT
>NW_017299034.1:0-205 GCF_001594075.2 Trachymyrmex cornetzi
ATAACCACATGCTTCCTTTACATGTTAATTAAAATTCATTGAGAAATTTCTAACAGTACATATTGCACGGGCGCCGTATGGGCCTCAATTTATCAAATCATACGAAGGTCACTATTTATATTTTGAGCCTAATAATAAAAATAATAATAAAAAAACAATAATTTGTCATTTATTGTTTTTCAAAATATTCTCCTTTATGATCTAT
>NW_017299035.1:0-1239 GCF_001594075.2 Trachymyrmex cornetzi
GTAGTTATAATATTTACAATTTATTGTAAACTGCAAATTTTTTTTGGGCGTAAAATTTATATAGTTACGAGCAAATTTTGTTAATTTCACAATTAAGTTATTATTGTGAAGTGCAAATTTCTTTCAAATGTAAAAAGGCCTATAACTTATAAGTCATAAGACTTATTCATAATTTACTTTATAGAATATATATATTTATTTATATGTGTATTAACCAATCAAAAAGTCGTATTAGTGTTTTAAGAAATTATTTCACACAGTCTTGAGATTAAGGACGAATTATGCATATCATTAAATCATTGCCAATAAATGTAATTGATTTTCACTTTTGAATATAATCAATCATATTTATATTAATCAATAATAAGTTAGGAAATTATAATGATGCGGCAATATATTCGTCATCGATATCTATTTATTATAACTTAATATTTATTAAAAGATCTTATAAAATTAAAATTATAAGTTGGTATTTATTAATAAGCTTAAAAATGATAATTAAAAGATGTAATTATCATTTTTTAGCTTAGTTAACAAATACTAGCATATAATTTCGTTTTTGTGCAATCTCCTTTTGTTAAACATTAAGTTATAAACAAATGTATTATTGTTGAAAATAAATCGTTATTTCATTTTCTAGTTTAATTATCATTTTCTAATTTAATTAAAAAAATATCAGCTTATAATTTCATTCCGTCTGATCTCCATTTGTTAAATACTAAGTTATAAATAAATAGATATCGGTGACTAATAAATCGCTGTCATCATTTCTGGTTTAATTAATAAATACTAGTATATACTTTCGTTTCCGTCTAATCTTTTTTCATCAAATATTAAATTATAAACAAATGCAGATTGATGATAAAATATGCTGCTGAAGATTTTGCTCTTTTTCGATATTATATGTCCTTACAATTTTTTACTTGTTATCAATGTAAAAATTCATTTTTAATTTCTGTGCCTCATTACGTTATCTGTTGTATTTCGTGTTCTCATTTTAACGTATTGTTATACTTTACACTTTAATGTTTTATACTTTAAATGTTTTTCGTATTTTATATTAAGTCTATTACGATTATGAGAGATTATCCCATACAATATAGTTCTGAAGGATGTTCAAAGGATGATTATATCAAAGGATATCCTTAAAAGTGCCACCCAGCGAATTGTATATCCTGTGGGATTTATTTTAATAATAAATTTATTTGAAATATTATATATATTTTAATTTTACTTTAT
>NW_017299035.1:3971-9231 GCF_001594075.2 Trachymyrmex cornetzi
CGTTTAATTAATAAATTCATAAATCAATTACTATTATATATAGTATAAAAGACTATTGTTGCTGTTTTGGTTACTTGTATGTACATAAATATACCGTTTAATTAATAAATTCATAAATCAATCGTCAATCGAATCTTCAATTAATTTGGTTAATTGAATTAATCGTCAATTAAATTATTTTCAATTAATTCCCCTCGAATCAATCGTCAATTAAACGATTTTCAATTAGTTCTCCTCGAATCAATCGTCAATTAAACGACTTTCAATTAATTCCCCTCGAATCAATCGACAATTAAACGACTTTCAATTAATTCCTCTTGAATCAATCGTCAATCAAAGAGTTTCGATTAAATTTGTTTCAATCAATTGTAAATTAAATGATATTTAATTAAATATTCCCATATCAATTGTCAATTAAATGGTTTTTAATTACATTGGACTTTTTTAATTATTTAATGAAAAATATTTAATTGATAATATGACCATCCCTGGTATTTATTAATAAGCTTAAAAATGATAATTAAAAGATGTATTATAATTATCATTTTTTAGCTTAGTTAACAAATACTAGCATATAATTTCGTTTTTGTGCAATCTCCTTTTGTTAAACATTAAGTTATAAACAAATGTATTATTGTTGAAAATAAATCGTTATTTCATTTTCTAGTTTAATTATCATTTTCTAATTTAATTAAAAAAATATCAGCTTATAATTTCATTCCGTCTGATCTCCATTTGTTAAATACTAAGTTATAAATAAATAGATATCGGTGACTAATAAATCGCTGTCATCATTTCTGGTTTAATTAATAAATACTAGTATATACTTTCGTTTCCGTCTAATCTTTTTTCATCAAATATTAAATTATAAACAAATGCAGATTGATGATAAAATATGCTGCTGAAGATTTTGCTCTTTTTCGATATTATATGTCCTTACAATTTTTTACTTGTTATCAATGTAAAAATTCATTTTTAATTTCTGTGCCTCATTACGTTATCTGTTGTATTTCGTGTTGTTCGATAGCTGAGATAAATGTACGACACTATGGCCAGGACGGAATGAAACCCACACACAGAAATGCAAATGTCTCACAATCAGATATATAGCTTACGTAGTCAGTATAATAATAATAATAATAATACTATAGTTCCCTCTTGTATTCATTAAAGTTAAATATCATATCGGCTTGTATTAAAATTGAGTAACATATTAATGAAGATTTAAATGTGACGCCTTCATTCATTCGTCGAGTCATATGGGAAACGCTGTTTACATCCAACACAGTTAAAAGGTTCTATTGTTAATTGTTAGTCAAACAATATTCTGACGATGACTTTGAT
Organism: Trachymyrmex cornetzi; assembly: GCF_001594075.2. Taxonomy (NCBI): domain Eukaryota; kingdom Metazoa; phylum Arthropoda; class Insecta; order Hymenoptera; family Formicidae; genus Trachymyrmex; species Trachymyrmex cornetzi. The sequence continues at coordinate 5,316 of NW_017299035.1, forward strand.
GAATCGAGGAGTCTCAGATATCACTGATATAAGGGAAAACTACCAGCGTAAATTGCTATTTGAAGAACGATCTGACTGCTAATCACAATCAGCTTAAAATTGACTGTTTATTTATATGAAAGTCTTATAGATTTGACTCGAGGAACGAAATGCGCGCATAATGGTTGGCAGTCACCATGATCTTAAATACGTACGAACGATTAAAGTAGCGAAAGATTTACATAGCCAAGATATCACGTCTCATGCTGCACTCAACGGTAAATGTAACGCGAATCGGATTACAATATCATCGACTTCTCTCTCATACCTCGGTAACAATGAAATACTTTTCATGAGGGGAAGGGAAGGGCCTTTGTGTGCTGGCTGGAAATCCAGATCTCGGTGTCTTCTGACGAGCATTCGTACTACGACGAGATGGATATCTGAAGATCTCTGACACTTCGGGCTGCTCGATGTCCTCTGCGCTGTCTGCAGCTAATCCAGATGAGAAGTTCTGTGTCGATTCTCGTTATCCGGATTGAGGGGGGAGAAGAATGTAACGTTCTTGTAGGGTAAAGCAACGTTCTAGACTTATAGCTAACCTTAAAATAAATAACGATATGTAAGTACATTCAGTCGTTCTCAATAATAGTCAACGAGATATCTCACGTTGTACGCAATACTTCAAGAGATAATCATATCTCGCAATGCCGGCCTCCTTTAGAGCAGGGTCGCAATAATGGCTTCCTGCGCACGCGACTCGAGGGCAAGGGGATCGAGGGCTAGCAACCTGTTGATCCACAGATGAGCTCAACGTCACTCGATCACGATCTTGTAGCTTTCTAGATCGTAAGGACGTCTCCTTAACGGTCTCAGCAACGTACCAAATCGGTAGCACGACACAAAAAGTCGGTCTCTTCGCTTTTCTCGTAACTCACCGAAAACGGATTCAATTCGTTCACAACGAACAACGCAACTCAAACCGAGCAGGAGGGCAACCTCCGCAGCGCCGCCACCCCGATTGCCATGGTGAGACCGCAGCTCCGTATGCCAGCGCTCTGCTAGTAATATTACCGTCGCGGATTGGCACGCCTGCGCGCGAGCGCTCGTAACGCGTCAACCCGCAACACGTGTTCTCATTTTAACGTATTGTTATACTTTACACTTTAATGTTTTATACTTTAAAAATTTTTCGTATTTTATATTAAGTCTATTACGATTATGAGAGATTATCCCATACAATATAGTTCTGAAGGATGTTCAAAGGATGATTATATCAAAGGATATCCTTAAAAGTGCCACCCAGAGAATTGTATATACTGTGGGATTTATTTTAATAATAAATTTATTCGAAATATTATATATATTTTAATTTTCAAATAAACAATACACAAGGGCTAATGAGAGTATAGTCGCTGTAAATTTTGCGATGAATAAGTTTATTAATCGTTAAAATTCATACGTTTCGGCATCCATTCGAGCCATCATCAGTGCATCTTAGCCTTTACAATAATATTAATTACTGACCATTATTTGGCTCCACGAGAGTGGTCACTCCTTCCATCAACATCAATACGTGACAAAAGATTCAAAACACAATTGGCAACGTTCGAGGATGTAGTTCTATAAATAGAAATAGACGCTACCAAAAAATTCAATACAATTATAAAAATACCAATAAATAAGACTCACCCGTAAAGCCAAAAATAATCAGCAAATACTTATTAATACCATTAAATTAAAGTTATAACAAAAACCGCAGTCAATATACAATAATTATCAAATTCAGATCTAATTGAATCGTCAGTTATGAATACGTGGTACATTTTATGTCGACTCATGTAACAACGAACATTCGTATGATTATTCCCACAGTAAACCCGCTCGAATTATACATTTATATAGATCGGTAAATAACATTTATGATGTGTAACAAAACGGTAAAGACAACAATTAAAGGATACAAAGAGACTGTCTTACCGAGCAATGATAACATGAACTATATAATAATAAAGATAAAGACTTCGAAACGACAATCGTTACAAATTATTCAGAATCGAGATATGGTGTAGAAATTCTGTGTCAGACTGTAAGTTTAAACCATTTTTTTGTAATTGTATGTGCACCATTTCTGATATTCATCGTTTAAATAAAAATCTTTCGTTATCTATAATCTCTATATTGTCCCAGTCGAAATCGCGATTATAATTAAGTCTATGTTCTGTAATTACCGAATGATTATTAATATTTTTTCGAATATCATTACGGTGCTCATTAATTCTCGTCTTTACTGTACGTTTAGTCTGACCCACGTATGAAGCATCACAATCATTACACTTGATCTTATATACTGCATTCTTTTTTGACATATTTGGTACCAGATCTTTATGTGTTTTTATAAAACAGCTAAGCTTATTGAGACTAAAATAAGCAAGATTGACTTTATAATCCTTGGTAATGTCTCTAAATTTATCCGAAACCTTAGTTACATAAGGAAACGCAAACCACATATTGTTTATTACATCTGTGCCGTTATCATTATCACTGTTTTGCATCAACGTTTTTCCATGCAGTAAAGATTTTAGACGATCATTCATTACATTGAAAATAAAATCCACCGGATAGTCATTATTCAAAAGTGTCTCTATCACAAATAACAAGTTCTTTTTATGGTATTTAGGTACTGATAATAGAAAAGCTCTATCAACCATTCCCATAACAGTTCCCTTTTTCTGCGACAAGGGATGTTCAGAAAAAAAATTCAAGTATCTCCCCGAATATGTAGGCTTATGATACCAATCAAATTCTAAAGATTGGTTATTCTTAATGATGGTGATGTAGATCTTGTAACACAATATCAGCGATAACCGGAGATAGAGGTGAACCCATAGGTATGCCAAATTTTTGTCTATAAATAACCTTGTCAAACGAGAAAAAAGTCGAATCAAGCACCAGTCTTAATGCAATAAAAAATTCATCCCTAGTAATATTCGTTACATTAGAAATCAAAGGCCATTTGAGAGAGATGTTGTCCAAGGCTAAATCAATGGATATGTTCGTAAATAATGAAACAACGTCAAGTGAGATTAAGATAAAATTGTCGTCTAACGTAGTTTTTTTCAAAACATTAGTCAAGTCAAAACTGTTTTTTATGTAACTAAATGAGTTCACACTGACTTTATGGATAATTTTGTGTGGAAATGTTGCCAACGGATATAACGGACTATCTACGGTTGAAATGATAATTCTAAGAGGTGCTCCTATTTTATGTATTTTCGGAAGTCCATATGCTCCCGGCAACACACCTTCACTCACGTTTAAATTATTGTATGTATAACGAGTAATAAATTCTTTTTTTTCCCATCTAGACAACAATTCTCTCAATTTCCTCGATAAAACATTAGTTTGATCTTTTTTCACTACTTCATATGTATCCCTATCATTAAGTAAACTTAGCATATTTTCCTTATATTCCATTTTACTCATTGCCACTGTCACATTCCCCTTATCGGCTCTTGTAATCATGATGTCCCTATTAATCTTTAAAAACGAACTAGTTGCCTTCCACATATCTATTAATTTATTTTTCACACTATCAGTATGATTGAGAACTGATGAAAGATTGCTAATGATCGGAATAGCTCTATTTCTAACTTCTACACGATTACCAATGTGTAATTTATTAATATTATTCTCAATACTCTTAATAAATTCAATAGTAGTCTTTTTAATGTTAACCGGAGGGAGGGAAAAATTTCCTCCCAATTGTAATAAACTCTGAACTTTGAATGGTATATTAATGGAAGTTAGGTTAATGAACCAATTATTTTTTAAACTATTCAAAGATGAATCAAAACTATTATTTCTAATATCAGACGGGTCTATATGTACATTTACACTAATTTCATTGATATCATGATTATTAAGGTTATAATTT
>NW_017299036.1:0-483 GCF_001594075.2 Trachymyrmex cornetzi
ACTGCATCCCCCTTTTCCTATATACAATAGACACAATTCTTATATCTGTAGATATAAGAATCTTTCATTATTTAACTCTATCGGTACGATAACGGTAATTCAGGCACTTTCGGTGCTCGTATCGCTCTGAAATTTTAACTGCACGCTCCCTTGGTGCTAACAATTACAATGACGGTGGGTAATCCCGATTCGTCTATTTTAATTTCTTCTCTACAATATTTATCGACCGTCAGTGTAGATATCGATCTGAACATTTATGCATGCGTCCATCTGACGTTCCATAAGAAAATGACTGTGGCTTTTCCCGATCCGCCAATCTAAAGTCTATAATGACAGTTTTACATAACCACCCGGTATTAATATCGATCCCAAAATTCAAACAATATATTTTCTTCGTGGTCTCTAGAATGATGACGGTCGTTTTCGCGATCCGCCGACTTGAAGTTTACGATAACCATTTTTTACTAATCACCCGTTATACAC
>NW_017299037.1:0-1192 GCF_001594075.2 Trachymyrmex cornetzi
ATAATAAAATTAATGTTCAATACGGATCCTTCCCCATAATAAGGTTTCGGCATTTGACTCTATATTCGTTAAAAACGCCCAAAAACTTCAAAATGGCATTATTCGGTCAAAAAAAATCATAGAGACTCTATGATTCATAGAGACTCGAATTTTTTTTCAAATTGTTTGTTGAAAAGTGCACTTTACAATGGTCTATGTGGTATTTTCGAAAAAAAATCGAGGCGATCCAGGTAGCGCGTCAAACAATCAAATTTTGTAAGAAAAAAAATGCTTGCGCTTTATCAAAACATGGAGATGCGGCATCGACTGGCACCTAATTTTGCATCAAGTTTTTCTTAAAGTACAGATAATTACCTACAAAATGAAAAAAAAATCGTCTTGATACGATGAAAATTGACAAGTTATGCGCATATGAAAAATAGCAACATTTCGATGAAAAATTTTGTTGCGATAATTTTGTTGCGTAGTGTATAATCTAACTAACCTTGTTTTAGCGCTTAAATTCAATGAATATGGTATTGGAAAATTGAAATTAACGTGCAAATATCAGTATTTTAGTTATTTAATGCAAAGATTCTTCCTTTTTTAGTTGAATTTTACTGATTATTATAATAGTGCCAGGTATGCCACTGGGTAATAGGTGACTATTCACTGATTCAGATTTAGAGAGAAAATTTGATTTGAAATTAGCTTCAATTGCATTATCTAGTTGAATCGCGATTATGAATGCAGTCCTTAAACTATTAAATAAAGAAGTGTTCGAATATAATAATTATATTAAAACTGATATTTTTAGCAGGTATAGTGTTCGCTTGTTGCGTCGACTGGCTGCTCAGTGCGATTGACTTGCGATCTGTAGATACGGGTTCAATTCCATCTGCGTCCACGTACGTGATTTTATGCGTTTAAAGTAGCCGAAAAGGCTCTACCTGATGATTAAGGCACTTTTGATTACCAGTGTCGTTCGGATCCAGTTAAACTATAGTCCCATATATCACGTCTGTTAAGCTAGCACCACTCTCCCCAAAAATTAAAAAGGCACGTATGCCAGAATTAAGTGCTTTTTATATGCTAATTATATGTTCTATTGCCAATTTTTGTGCTCGAACGGTTTAGCAGAAAGTGAAAGTGGGAGTGCTGACTTAATATTAAGCAACTCCTTCATTAAATTACATACAGAATAAAAAAATTA
>NW_017299038.1:0-1357 GCF_001594075.2 Trachymyrmex cornetzi
CCTTCCAATATCTTTATAATATATGATTCCACGGAAGCTTTTATTCTCCACGAATGAACAATGTTTGCCATGTTTCTATTAACACAATTTTGATCACTTCACAAATTTACCACAGCTGTAAAAGAAACACAGTCGTTCTTGCGACAAATATCCTTAAATTAGGAATGGGATTAAAATTTTGTTACTAAAAAAAATAGATTCAACTAAATATTTTGCTTAATATAACCAAATATAATTTTATCCTTACAAAAATTTAATACCATTAAACAATAAACTTTGGTGATACTAATTGTTTGATGATACTAAATTTGTATAAGGATAAAATTACGTTTGATTACCTATATTAAAGAAAAATGATATTTATTTTCAACTAAGTCATATAATGAATCAACTGAGTTTTTATTTAGCCTAGAAATTTTAACAAATAATTCATTTATTTGATTTTGGATCGCGCTTTGTTCATTCAACAAAACATTTTTGAAGATAATACAAAAGTTATTGTTATATTTAAAAATTGAAGTTGATAAACCTATTGGTTGTTTCAACAAATATTTTATTATACCTAATTCAATCGTTCGGTTGAAAATATATAATATTTTATCAGTTTTATTTAGTTGAAGGAAACACGTCGAACAGTTGATGTTTACAATGATGTGATATTTAATCATTTCTTTAGAGAAAAATAATATTTATTTTCAACTAAACCATGTATAAATCAACCGAGTTTTTATGTAACTTAGAAATTGTAATAAATAATTAATTTAGTTAATTTTGAATCGCATTCGGTTCATCCATCAAAAAGTTTTGAAAGATGAACAAAACTTTTTGTTTTTTTAAAAAATTAAAACTTCACGAAATCTGTTGTATATTTTAACAAAAATTTTGTCATATGTAACTTCACCGTTTGGTTGAAAATACACAATATTTATCAATTCTCTCGGCATTGTTTAGTCAATTCGATACTTCGAAATTAAACAAATATATTACGGAAAGTAACTAAATGCCACGCAAAATTAAATAAATTCTACTGGTACTTCTATCAAAATAATTTAGTTGAGTCGATTTAGTCATTTCAACTTAGATGGTTGACATAAATAAACTATATATTCGCAAGTGCAACTAAATAATGGTTGAATCAACCATTGGATAAACCAACCATAAACATTTTGTTCGTATAACAAATTTTTTTTTCAGTGTGGCATACTGCTAGCATTTTGCTATCTGGGTATACAGGGTGTTTGGCGACTACCGCATTTTTTGTCATACGTGGGTAGAACAGCCTATACTGAATCAAAAAGTCCTGTACCATTTTGAGGTGTCAACAATAGTTAACGAGATATTAACGTTTAAAAGATAG
>NW_017299038.1:3947-4260 GCF_001594075.2 Trachymyrmex cornetzi
CCTTGTAGTTTGTAAATAATCCGTAAGAAAGTGTGTGAATAAAATAACTGATTTTTTAGGCGAGGTAGTGCGATCTAGGAGCCGGTGCGATATCGGCAATCTTACCCTATAGGCTGTTCTACCCACGTATGACAAAAAATGCGGTAGTCGCCAAACACCCTGTATATACGAGGGTCGTCTGAAAAGTTTTGAGTCTAACATAGAAACAAATAATTTCTCGGTCAAATTCGATACATTTTTTCCAGCGATGCTCTCACCCCTTTAATCCATTCAAATAATACTGAGCGTCTTGCTTTGCAAAATAGGCGTCTAC
>NW_017299038.1:5714-7354 GCF_001594075.2 Trachymyrmex cornetzi
CATCATTTTTTAAATAAACCGACAGAGCAACAAATTTTTTTCTTTGGCAACTTTTTAGCAACAAATGAGCAACAAAGAAAAATGTTAGTTAAAATCGATTCCGCTCACTTTGTTCCGCTAACTTATAAGACGTGTCTACGGGTGCGATGATCTCCTCGTTCGATGAAAATTTCTGTCCTCCGAGCCAAACTTTGAGCCTAGGAAACAGAAAAAAGTCGCTGGGGGCCAGATCTGGTGAATACGGTGGATGGTCAATTAATTCGAACCGCAATTCGTGAATTTTTGCCATAACGACCGCCGAAGTGTAAGACGGTGCGTTATCTTGATGGAATAGCACTTTCTTCTTTTTCAAATGCGGTTGTTTTTTCTCAATTTCTGCCTTCAGCTTGTCAAGCAATGATGCGTAATACGTCGCTGTTATTGTTTTACCTTTTTTAAAATAGTCGATCAAAACAATTCCATGACTGTCCCAAAAAAACAGTCGCCATCACCTTTCCCGCCGATAAAACCGTCTTCGCTTTCTTCAGAGCAGATTCACTCTTCGCAGTCCGCTATTTTGATTGTTCTTTCGTTTCAGGAGTGAAGTGGTGGACCTAAGTTTCATCAACCATTATTAGTCGACGCAAAAAATCCGACACGTTCCGCTTAAACCGCTCCAACAGGGCCTTAGAAATGTTCATTCGAATGCATTTTTGATCCAGAGTGAGCAAGCGCGGCACCCAACGCGCGGTTAACTTACGCATGCCTAATTATTCAGTCAATATATGACAAACACGTTCTTTTGATATCCCAACAGCCTCTGCTATTTCCCTAATCTTAATTCGACGGTTGTCCATTATAATTTGATGAATTTCTTCGATGTTATCGATGGTGGTCGCAGTTGTTGGTCAAATACAAGAATTTAATTATAGCACGATATTCAATTTTTTCCATTTTTACAAAATGACGACACAAATGATTGTCAAATACGAACTGAACGTTGGTGTCGCTAGTGTACGGGGAGTTAGAAGCATTAAGCTGGAAACACAATAGACACAGGCAATAGGCACAGGCAACAGGGAATAACGAGCCGTCCAATCAGAGCTTTGGGGTATAAGTTCGATATTATATATCAGAGCTCTGATTGGACGGCTCGTTATTCCCTGTTGCCTGTGCCTATTGCCTGTGTCTATTGTGTTTCCAGCTTTACAGGATTTTTCCTTGGCCGCGGCCGTGGGACGCAGGACTTATTTCTGCACTCCCTCGCGGAACGCGGCCTGGAATTGGGAGTCGCGGCGGAACCATATCGGGTGCCCGAGGGTCACCCCAACTGGGCGACAAATGCGCGCGGCTCCGTCGCGATCGTTTGGGGGATGGCGGGCGGCAGACAGCCCCCCTGCCGCGTGACCTCCAAGGGAAGGGCCTTTGTAGCGATAGAGTGGGGCCCGTTGGCGTGATGGCCTGCTATCTGCCGCCTAGCTAGAATCTAGCGGAATGACGAAGCGCTGGACGCGATCGTGGGCGTTGTTCAGGAGCGACGCTCGGCATCGGTGCTAATTGCGGAAGACCAGACTCAACGTCTGGTCGTGGGGTTGGCGTTCCCCCCGGACGGACGCCAGGGGAAGGCTGATGGAGAAGTGGGCCGACGGGCTGGGGCTCTG
>NW_017299038.1:7519-17418 GCF_001594075.2 Trachymyrmex cornetzi
CTGCAACCAATCAGAAAACAGGATTCCGATGATACGAAGCAAAATCCATCGGAATCCTGTTTTCCGATTGATTACAGAGCGTCGTACGATGCAAATCGGATGCAGTGTGAATCCAGCATCTCTCCGATCACAAATATATCACCTTCCACCTTGGATGGAATGGCGAGGTTGGGCACGACCCCCGCGTCCGGGGGACTACGCTTAAGAGTTGGGCCATTACCAAACTTGACATGGACCGTTTTATGGCCCACATCGAGACGAGCGCGAGCCTTTCCCGTTGGGAGTCAGGGGGGCGGAGAGGCTGCGCGACGCCATGTGGAGGGCGTGCGACGCCTCGATACCTCGCCGTCGCACCCCGCCGGCTCGCAGGGGGGCGTACTGGTGGTCGGGGGAGATCGCGGAATTGAGGCGATCCTCCGGCCGGTCCAGGCACGCCTACCTTCGGGCCAAGGCTAGGGGGAACTCGAACGGAAGAGATCGAGTATCGCTACGCTACTTTCCGAGCTGCACGGAGCGAGCTGTGGCCAAGGCACAGACTTGGAGGGAGCTCATCTTCTCCTTAGATAGGGATCCGTGGGGGAGACCATATAAGATCGTTCTCAAACGACTGAACGTGGGTGGCTCCCCCATTGTGAAATCCCTGGACCACCAGCTGGCGGATGAGGTGGTCGCAGGACTCTTCCCCACGGGACAGGGAATGGGCATACCACCTTATACCGCGTGGAGGGAGAAGCTGTACGGGGGAGGAGATAGCTCTAGCCTTTTACAGGCTAAAGAGACCGGACGAGATACCCGGTAGGACCTGGGCCTTGGCCGCCGATATGATGGGCAGGCACCTGAGGCACCTCTTTACGGAGTGCCTCAGGTGCGGCCGTTTCCCCCGGTCGTGGAAGAGTGTCAGGCTTATTCTCCTGAGGAAGGAGGGCAGGCCTGTGGATTCTCCGGCGGGCTACCGTCCGATCTGCCTGCTGGACGAGGCGGACAAACTTTTCGAGAGGGTGATCGCGGCCCGCATTGTTCGGCACCTCTCCCGGGAGGAGAATATTAATTTGTCCAAAAAGCAATATGGCTTCCGCGAAGGCCGCTCTATGGTCGACACGATCGGTTGAGTGAGGGCTTTTGCAGAAGCCAACGTTTGCGAGGGGAGGGTGGTTGTGGCAGTGTCGCTTGACATTGTCAACGCTTTCAACACCCTCCCCTGGGGCCGGGTGAGAGAGGCAGTGGATTACTTTCAGATACACCCTTACCTGACCACCATTGTAGAAGATTACTTCCGGGAGAGGAAATTAGAATACACGAACAGGGACGATAGGAACTGCGAGGTGGTAGTGTCGTGAGAGATCCCTCAGGGATCAATTCTAGGGCCTTTGTTATGGGATTTGGCATAGATTTGGCACAATGCCATCCTTCGCACCGCCCTCCCGCCGGGAGCCAAAGTAGTGTGCGGATGACACACTGGTGCTCGCGGCGGGGTGGCACCCAGTTGGACACGGCTCAATTGGACACGAGCTACTCACAACGCTTGAGACTACAAAGCTCCTAAGCATCGGTCGCTGTGATTGGTGGTGTCCAATTGAATCGTGATCAATCGGGATCACCCCGTCGCGGCGGGGAACGACTAGGGGAAAGCGGTTGGGAATGTACGTTGCGCGACTTAGCGTGTCGTGGGCTCGGTGACGGGCCTAGGATTGGAGGTGTCTCCTAAGAAAATAGAATTCTTATATTTTCACAACGGGAGGCGCGGGGAGTCTCCTCCATCCTGGGTCTTCGTAGGGACGGTCCACGTCCGGGTGATCCTCACGATCAAGTATCCGGGGCTCACTCTAGACGGCCGCTGGATTTCAGCGAGCACTTCTCTGCCCTGGACTCCAAGGTGAGCAGCTAGAATGGCGGATGCGCTCGCCCGTCTGATACCCAACCTGGGTGGTCCGGGTGGCTCCGTACGCAAAATGTACGCGGGCGCCGTCATGTCGTATACGACGCTCCGGTGTAGGCGGGTGAGACGGAGAACAAAGCGAGGAAGGCCTTGTTTTCGATTCAAAGGAAGCTGGCTCTCGTTCACGCCTACAGAACGGTGTCTCTCACAGCGGCCACGACCCTAGCGGGAATCCTACCGGCCGACTTGGCGGCCGGCGCGCAAAAGGCGACTTACGCCCGTGAAGAGGATCAAGAAGAGGGGAACCGCCCCGACTCCGGGGGTCGTGGACGCGATTAAGTCCCAAGAGAGGCACCATGCGTACGGCCGGTGGGCTCTTCGCCTGGCGAATCCCAGGGGGTTAGCAACCGGACCACCCTCGCGCTCTGCCTACAGGAGTAGGCCAATAGGGCGTGGGGCGGATTGTCCTACAGGGTAACGCAGGTGCTCCCCAGGCACAAAGGCCTCTAGACGAAAAGACAAAAGGATACAAAAAGACACAAAAAGACGCTCAGGACCGCGGAACCACGGTTTATATAGCGGTTTTTCCCTTAATTGGTGGAGTTCTAATTTGGGTGGTGAGATGCTTTTCTGGGTTTTGGTTGAGATTGTGGGGGAGGAAAGGAGTCGGTTCGTATCAACAAGTCTTCTTAAATTTATGATTCTTCTAAATTTATGGGAAAATACACGTGCACCGATTAAGATGAGCGCACGTGCACTGTCGGCACGCGTCCGTCAAACACTTTCCCTGGACTTTGCGTGTCACTCTTATATTTTATGGTCGCGGACATCGTGAGAATCGTCCGCGACTTACTTGTCGGAAAAATGCTTAGGCACCAGTATTGACATTAATTGTCGTTTTTAATGGCGCTGTCCAAGGGAAGTATCATCAGAGGTGCATTAGCTGCATTCACCGATTCCAACTTAATTTTTATTTGATGTTAATGGAGACACTGGAGTCTTTTGCTTTAAACTTTCTCGTGAGAAAGATTTTTATTATTTTTCTTAGAAATCTCAGGGGTTGATAACTCCTAGATCTCCGTGAGAAAAAAAAAGAGGCAGAGTGAGTCCGCTGGACGTAACACATTTAAACTTATAATTTACATGATCCGCAGCTACTACCACACATTATAGTAATTTTAAATATAAAATTTTCTCCGTGTAGGGACACTCGGGGAGGTTTTAGTGAGTGCAAGTCCCACACTTCCCCTCCCCGTGAAGGGGGGTAGTGCGTATGCATTTCCTCTTCATCAAAAAAAAGGATCAGCGCGCGCTTGTAATGGGCTAGTTTTTTTAATTTTTCATTTGTTTATAACTTAGTTTTGCAAAGTACACAAAAGACAATTATGTATACTACGTATAGACATATGCATATATACATGATGTGTGTGTGTTGTTGTGTGGACAATCATTCGTATGTAATTAAAAAAATATATACATAGGAATGCTAGAATTTTTTATTTATTTAAAATTTTTTTAGGTGGACAAAAATTATTTTTTATGGACTAATGTGGATGAATTGTGGATAATCGAATGCAAAGTAAAATTATGCCAAAATTCGCATTTAGGATTGCCTACTTCGCAGATTTCGCGTGGCTTGACCGACGGAATCTTTCTGCTTGTTGTGCCAGTCTTAGCAAGATGTCAGCAGGTGTAAATCCAACTTGCCGGCTGGAGCTGTAACCCTCATTGCGGTCGGCTAGGACTGGCTAGGACTCGACCGAAAAGGACTAGGAGGAGAGTATTGTCAATTTAATGGAATTTCTACCAGATTTGAAGGTTTTTTTTTTAATTTTTTGAAGATACAAAAAGTTTATGAGAATTTCAGAGTAAATAAGTAACTTTTAGAGAGAAAAATACAAAGAATTCCAAATTACAGCTAAAATTGTGAGAGAGTCGCAACATAAGGGATAACTTTCAAACAGTCTTAGCAACAGTGCTGGAGCCTAGAGGAGGTCTGAAACTCCTGAGAGCAAGAGAGGCGCGACGAAAGGAGAGAGAGTCCACGATCAGCGACGGCGTAGCCGGGTAGCCACCAACAAAGCCCGCGCAACGCTCGACGTGAGTACACGGCGCGCGACGCCGAACGTCGCCAGCGCCGGCGCGGCGGTGGTGCGTTCAATGTCTCTGGCAGATTGACGGCCAGGGTCGCGCCGCCGTGCACAGGTCCTCCCACCACAAACTTCTTTTACGCGGCAATAACAAACGCCGGGTTGACCGAGCTTGCGAGAAACTTGCACGAACAGGAATCGCTCGGTCACTAGTTACCCATATTAGTACGGTAAGGGTTAACTACCCTTATAACCCAGATAAACAGATGTACATAAATTTTACTGCAACTTTATGTTGTATTCGATCATCAAATGCGTAATAGATGAGCCGATTGTGATTCCAAATATTGTAGTCCTATTTAATAAATCAGAAAACGAAATACCATGATGCAAATATGGTGTAAATATTAGGACTCAGACAAAAGATTCGAATATGTTGAATGTTCGATCTATTTGAATAGTTCGAAGTTGAAAAAAATGAACATCTAATTCGAATATTTCGGACAGTTCGGACAGTTCGAACTTAAGCAGTGATCAATATGAAATGTCAATTCGTTATGTCTGAAGTTCGGACGGTTCGGACAGTAATAACAAATATAGTATGCCTTAGAAACAAAAGAGCAGTTTTTCACGAGACTTGAATATACAAACATTACAAAAATGTCAAAAAGAAAAAGTCACGTGTGGGAATATTAATATCAATATAATCTTATAGTTTAATATTTTAAAGTGCACTTAAAAAGCCGTTGTGTACAAGCCGACGTAAAGATTTACTCGTACAATTAGCATATTAGTTTATTAGAAATAATTTTTTTCGTTTTTACTACACTCAAACGTCTTTTTTACATCCAAAAAAAAGTTTTCGATTTTTCCAACCCATCACATTAGGAAAGTTATTACACATGTGTAATAACGTCACAATATATGTAACTGAATGTAATTGAATGTACATATTAAATTTAAATAAAATTCCTATATTTATTGATATCGTCCTACAAATATCCTGAGCCATCCTGGACATATTTAGGTTGATTACGACTTGTGATGTCTGAGTTCGAAATGTAATAAATTCGAACTTTCAGCTCTGAAGTGGGTTAAAATAGTTTGAACATACATTCAGTTCGAACTGTCAAATCGTCTGATGTTTCCGAGCACTAGTAAATATGAGAAACAAAAATCTGATTCTTAGTGTTTTTACTCAAGTACTATTAACTGTAAGAAAAAGTAGCAAGAGATGAAAATTGTTTATTTTCTTCTTATAGAATTGTGAGAATATTTTTAGATTTTTTTCAGAACTTTTTAGTGCTGCATATTCTCATGTTGGTAAAAATTATGTGTCTTACTTCATGCGGCGTAAAATAAGGAAAAATTTACAAATCATTTATGCTTACTATAATATCACATCAGGATTACGAATCCTTTCAACAAAATTCGGTACATCAAAATCGCCATTTGTTTACCCAAATTTTACAGTATATTTATCTTACTTTATGCGGTATGAAATAAATAAAAATTTACAAATCATTTATGCTTACTATGACATCACATCAGGATTACGAATTCTTTTAACAAGATTCAGTACATCAAGATCAACATCTATTAACCCAAATTTTATAGTATATTTATCTTACTTTATGCGGCATAAAATAAAGAAAAATTTAAAAATTAATCAAGCTTTCTATGGCATCACATGATAATTATAAATGTGCTTCATTATATGATGTATTTCATTTAAAAAAAAAAAGAGTACAAACAAGATCAGAGGGAAATATTAAAAGATGTAAAACTAGAGAGGAACAGAGAATGTTGTTATATGATGGGTTTAAAATGTACGACAATTTACCTAATGAAATAAGAAAAGAAAAAAGATTTAAAAACTTTAAGAGAGCGCTAGTGCTATATATAAGGAGTAAAGAGGGATAGTGCAATGTAGATGTATAGGATGTTTAAGTCTGGCGGTTTGGATAATTAATAAATAGGCATTAAATTAGATTGTATCGTTATAACTATTGAAGCTAATAACGATCAATCTCTCTCTCCCCCCCCCCTCTCTCTCCTTTCTTTCACTCTCACTCACTCTTTTTCTCGTTCTCGTTTCTCCCATCTTTCCCAGCTTACGTCGTCGTCCAGGGGCTACGTTTGTTCATAAAATATGTATGGCACGGTATATACGCAGGAGAGGTTGAGAAAAGTCAGGACCATCTCCAAGAACGTAGTTTTTAGTCGCGCAATACAGTGGGACGATGGCAAAAAAGAGAAACGAAAAGGCTTTCGGCCAAATCACTTTCTCTTGTTTTTCTTACCTTCGCTCTAATATCTGTATCGATGAGAAATACCCTCGATATTCGAATTGAGTGATAAGTTTCATTCCTTCTCTATATTTTTTTTTATTATTTCATTTAAATGTAAATTTATTTCGACGTTGTCATCAAAAAATACAGCATGAATAATATATATATATATATATATCGTAATATTCATGAGCTACAATTCACTTTTCAATTTTATCCGCAAAACGCTTCGTGAAGATGCTATGTTATCCATATATGTGTGTAAGCGTAAAGAGATCCAGATAGCTCAGAGTTCAAAAAGAATTCTTTTTTTGAAAAATATTTCCAATTATAAAATACGGATTTTATTATCAGAATGTATAATGCAATGAATTGAGGATTTTACGGATTTTAATCTGTTTTTATATATTTTTTTTTAACGTCAATTTGTATGCAACGATTTTAATATGCATCAATGCGCCTTGAGTGCGTCAAATCGAATTGTCTATTAGTCAAATTAACGATACTTTGGATGGCAGGAGCAGTGGTGACTTATATTGTAGAAATGACTAAAAATAACGCAAATGCGATATAATTTGATATGAATTTAACAGTTGAAGAGAAAATTATACAACGTTGTCCAACAAACAAACTGATGTTGTTTGTTGTCATTTTAATGTCAAGTGATGTCATTTTGACGTTTGAACGACAACAAATAACGTTAGCTTGTTTGCTAGGTGATGTTACTGTTAGTTGGCGTTTACTGGGGCTGAAAGGTAACGAGTTCCCCAAACGCGTTAATCCTATTATCGTTTGCACAACACGTGGATGTACAGCCTTCGAAATATTTGATCAGGCGCATTATTTTGTTAATATCGTCGATAAGCTCTCATATTCGATGTTTCTCATAAAAAATTTTCGAGTGCTCGCAGTCACGTAATGTTACGAAAAAGGATCTTCGGATCTTTTTAATAATAAAATAAGATAAAGCCTCTGTATATAGCGGCGTCGATGACGCACAAATCTATATCATAATATTAAGAATTAAAGCCCAGTTCCAATATGACCTTAAAATTTTTGATTTTAAAAATGAAAATCGATTACAATTAATTTACATTGATAGAATGTGGGTATAATAATTAAAAAATGATAAAGAATAAATTGAATTATTCCGAGAGATTAAAGTAAATTTTGAATTAATAGAGTTGGGTTTAACTAAATGTACCATCTGCTGAATCGCGAAAATAATTCGGTGACGGTAAATCGCAAATTCGTTCCTGCGGGTTTTGAATCTAATATGAAGTCGATTATTGGACATTGGGGCAAATCCGTGAGAATTATTGACGACGCGTGGGTAGACTTGTCTTCCTGACACGCCAGCCGGTATTTGCTTTATTGTCGGAGCCACTTTTCCAGCCCCATAAGTAGTGGCGTAGGTGGTGGACACATCATCGGAGCGAAACGGAGACGGTGTACGCGACGCGTTAAATGCCAGGTGAGATCGGAGGCTCCGTGT
This sequence comes from Trachymyrmex cornetzi, assembly GCF_001594075.2. Classification (NCBI taxonomy): domain Eukaryota; kingdom Metazoa; phylum Arthropoda; class Insecta; order Hymenoptera; family Formicidae; genus Trachymyrmex; species Trachymyrmex cornetzi. Next base: position 15,272 of record NW_017299038.1, read on the forward strand.
GTCGATCGGTTAGGTGTCTCGCTTTTGTGCGGTCGTCCATTCTTGTCCTGTGCTTTCATGCCGCAGTCGCGATATCGAAATTCGAACACGGCCAGCCTTTGTGTAGAGTCGCGCGACCACCCTCGAGGCCGATCTATTCATTGCGTATTGAAAAAGGCTCGCATATTCACAATGCTCTCTCTCTCTCTCTCTCTCTCTCTCTCTCTCTCTCTCTCTCTCTAATGCTCTCTCTAAATAATATTAAATATACAGGGTGAGTCATTTTAATCGATCACCCCAAATATTTCCGTTCCCTTACATTTTACAAGAAAATTTTTCAGACAAAAGTTGTATGGTTTCGAGGGGGACATAAGATGGTATTGTTGGTTTGACCTTCGTCTGACCTTGACAACGCCACCCAAGATCAAACCAATGATACCATCTTATGTCCCCCTCGAAACCATACAACTTTTGTCTGAAACATTTTCTTGTAAAATGCGAGGGAACGGAAATATTTGGGGTGATCGATTAAAACTCACCCTGTATATTATTTAATGTTATTTAGATTGTGAAATTTCGATTATTTAATTCATTTGTATAAGTTGTATTTTAAAATAAATGAGAAAACTAATAGTCATTCACATTCTCTCTCTCTAAATTGTTATCTTACTTTCATATTAGAGTTTGGAAAGAGGAGCTATTTCTAGAATGCGGAATAAATAATAAATCTTTCTCTCTTTTTCGCTCCCTTTGCTCCTCTTGCTCTCATTTGCTCGAGTGATGAATACAATGCCAATGGCACGATATTTTTATCATATTACACCGTAAAATACCTATTTTCGTCGCATATTTTGCGATTCAAATTCAATGAAGTAACGCCCGATGAATTCATTCTATGTAACCGAGTTTAATTGGCTTCAACCCGAATGCAATTGTTGTGTAGATTTCGAAACGCTTGGCCGCCGGTATTGTTCGGGATAACCCAGCAGAACGATGACGGTGAGACTACAATTCCGATAGACGGTCCCAGGGCGAGAAATTATTTTCCTGTCGAGCGCTCGTAAAAACACGCGTGACTTGCATGTCGATGGAATCGAGCGGGAGGTACACGCGGTGCAATTATTGCTCGCAACGTAATCGCGCGAATTATCTTGTACTCCGAAAGATTGGCCGCCGGGGCAAGCGAGGGATGAAAGAGAGGTGGTATAACGATAAAAGTAATGGATTTTCCTTGTTGGCACGAACATCCATCCCTTCTCACAAATGTGTGAGCTCGTCGAAACGCGGCGGAGAAAAAGCATCTTTCGTCCTTCACCGCCGTTTTCTTCATAAATCTCTTAGGAAATTTACACCTAGAATAAATCATATTAGATCGTTACATTAATAATCTGGCGGATTAATGTAACGTCCCCCACTATGAATTATTGTGTATTAGTGCGTCCATTCTAATTTGCTATAAAACAATTTATAATTTAACTCAAAAGAATATATTAAATTTGACTCAAATTTAATTTAATATTTACTAAACATATGTACTTTAATATGAACGTATGTTTTGAAACTAACCACAGAAATGGATTGTATATTTTGACCCAGATGGAAGTTGAAAATGACAAAGTGTTATTTGCTCTTTTGATATCTAACAATGCATAAATTAGAGATAAATATATTTTCCGGACATTAAAGACAGAGAAAGCAAATTTAAGATGCTGAGTGCAAGCGAATACAAGCAACGCGGACAGACTTAAGATTTTTGTATTCACGTCAGTTGCATTTAAAGGCAAATTGCGTGGACGCCATTATTCTGATACTGCGTATCTTTGAGAATACAACATCTTGTCCAATTCCGCCACATCTCTGGCCTCAGGTAGCACAGAGAGTTCAAAAGAGTTCAAAAAGAATTCAATGATATATCATCAATTCTGAGCTCATTTTTAGATGCAACAAGAAATCTTTTCAAAAAAAGAATTCTTTTTACCTCTGAAAATGAATTCAGAATTGATAACATGTCACTGAATTCTTTTTGAACTCTTTGTGCTATCTGGGTGTCTTTACGCTTACACATATATATATACGGATAATATAGCATCTTCACGAAGCGTTTTGCGGATAAAATTGAAAAGTGGATTGTAGCTCATGAATATTACGATATATATATATATATATAT
>NW_017299038.1:17788-31608 GCF_001594075.2 Trachymyrmex cornetzi
GTCGGCATTAGCATCACCCAATGTACACCGCGTGGAGGTTGCGTGATCGGATTTTGTACATCTTTTGGCCCTGAAAAGGACCGGTTAATGTATAGTCAATGTATATGATTAGGGTCGCTCGTTGATGTTACGTTGCTGCGGTCGGTTCGCTGAATCACGAATGAATTCGATTATCTGGTTTGAAGGATAATGAATATTATTAGGTTGATGTCGTGCATAACCCATGGCATATACCAGATGATAGAGGCAATGTGTGCACAGGTACCGACAGTGCGAGCACCGGATTTGCACGTGCAATAATAGCCTTGTATAGGATCTTCACTTTCTTGATCGTTTTCGTCCTCATTTGTAGATCGATATGCGATCCAAAGCTGATGTTTTGCGGCATTACGGAAGCGAGAAAATACTTTTGCTCGCAAAAAACCCGGTTCTGGTAGTCTGTTCCTGTTTCTTAACATTTCAATATGCAATTCTTCATCTTCATGTTTTTGTTTATCTTGAATGTATGCTGATGCAAGTTTCACTTGGTATACTCCGATGGTAAGATTCTTTAGGTATTCAAGAGTTTTAAAACTGGAAAATCTAATACTTCTTCAGCACTCAATCGAACCCATCTCTGAGCGTTTCTGGTGGCGAGATTTTCAGTTTCAACCAAGGCTTTAACAACATTTGATTCTCTCGCTTTCTGTAATTGTTGGGCCTTAGCTTCTCTCATATTAATAAGAGAATAATATCTGTTTATAATCGCTCCAGCTATTCTGTAAAAGTCGTCTACATGTGGAACATGCTGAATTTGCATTGTTTGCTGAAAGAATTTGAATATGGATTTAATATGTCCATTCCCCGCTTCTACTAATCACCTTAACTTGGTAACTAAACGTGACTCGTTAGCATCTTCCGTTCCAAGTTGACGATCACCAGGTTCGAGCAGCGCCGGCATTTTCCATACAATACCTAACCGTTAAGTAGTTCAGTAGAATCCCTGTATCCCCTATCAACTATAACAATATCATTTTCTTGTAACCATCTTCTCAATTCAATTTGAATTTCAAATATGGCTGAAAATGGCTTATTTGGCTGTTTTGGATTAAGATTTCTCGAAATCTCGACGTGATAGAGCAATTCTGCAGCCGGATTCGGATTCAGCGCGAAAAATTACGTAAGAAAACATAGTTAAATCCCAATCAACAAAACCATGCCTGTGTAATCTGTGTACATCAATATCGGCATTACAAATGAGACAGGTACTATTTCTAGTCTGCGTTAAAACATTCAACCTCATACAAGAAGGATCTTGTTCGATTGCTGCGATTTCAGCAGTAATTGACTGATTACAATTAATACATCTTCTCGTAAGATGCGCCATCTCTAAAGGTTGTCTGTCAAAATTATCTCGTCTTTGAATAGCTATTCCTTGTTTTGCAACATTTGCATCTCCATCAATGCGAGCCATTGTTCTAGGAGAAAATCGCCTATCACATACATAACAATTTAATCGTAAGGCCATGTTATAGGAACCGTTAAAGATATTATATATAAAGATTAGAGAGAAATAGTTAATTAAAATATTAACTTTGAATATGTTATAAAATAATTTGTTGGGTAAGCACCACGAAAAGGAAAATAAAATGATCTTTACAAGTTCAAATTATCATGAAGTTTTCAAATGTAAATATATTTTCCTATATTTTATATGTTTCCTTTATTTAATTTGCATTTAAATGAAATAATAAAAAAAATATAGAGAAGGAATGAAACTATCACTCAATTCGAATATCGAGGATATCTCCCATCGATATTTTACAGATATTAGAGCGAAGATAACAAAGACGAGAGAGGGTGATTTGGCCGAAAGCCATCACTCCTCATTTCTCTTTTTTGCCATCGTCCCACTGTATTGCGCGACTAAAAACTACGTTCTTGGGGATGGACCTGGTTTTTCTCAACCCCTCCTACCGTGCCATATATTGAGAAAAAAATACTGTTGATTCAATTAAAATCTATATTACGGGCTGTCACTAACATAAGTAATTAATTCATGTTAGTGACAGCCCGTAATATAGACTTATAATTGAATCAACAGTATTTTTTTCTCAGTGTACATATTTTATGAACAAACGTAGCCCCTGGGCGACGACGTAAGCCGAGAGAGATGGGAGAAACGAGAACGAGAAAAAGAGCGAGAGTGAAAGTGAGAGAGGAGAGAGAAAGAGGAGGGAGAGAGATTGATCGTTATTAGCTTCAATCGCTACAATAATGATATAATCTAATTTAATACCTATTTATTAATTCTATCTTAGAGTACACATATAAACATTATATTGCTCGAACAACAAGCGTGGCTTTTTTGCTTTATTTTAACCTTTCGATATTTAATATATTGTGAAATTAAATAGAATTAAACTCATTTATATTAACGATTTATTGAGTGGGAACTGTAGGAATTTATTGATATAATAAAAGAATTAATTTAAATTAAAATAATTTTGACGTTTGAATTTAACATCATGTGTCTAATAATAAGTGTTATGTACAGAGAGAAGCAGAGAGGGAGAGAAAAAGAGAGAGTGAGAAATCCTCGAAATTTTATCTCTGCAGCAATCGATGTAAATTAATGTGTAACATCTGGCAATATAATTTTGCAAAAATCGTCTCTCATTGCGCAAATTCAAGAACAAGCCCGAACGATATATTTAAATAGCTCTGTCGTATCATTCAGATCGGAGAATTTAATTGAATGCCCGAGTGGCACGAGGCTGACGGATCGATATCGTAATTAAGAGTTTTCCCAAAATGGCATTCTCTAAACACAGAGAGCATCTAAATCAGTATACTCGTTAGTGATTCCTGGTTACGTGTGTGCGGCAGACGTTTCATGTGCGGCAATAAAGTCGCTTCTCTCGCCGTATCGTAAATGCAGTTAACTTCCTACAAAGGGAACAGACAAATAACGACGCACTTTCTTCATCGAAAAGGCTGTACTTTATTGCCTCGCCCTTTCATCGTCGACGGAAAAAAGTTCGATGAGGATACCCCGCCAAGCCCCGCGGTATCGTGCGCGTGTAGAAAATTAGTTGCGCCGTTATACGTAGGTCTTAAAATAAACGCTATCTGCAAATATCCCCGTAAAGGATGTAAAAACCGTAAAAATAATTGTAGCGTATCAGAAAAATGTCCCGCTCGCGCAACGATAGACTAAGATTATCATAGTTAAATCACAAGAAAAGTGATTCTCTGCACACAGAAAAATATCATTCTATTGTTAAGAAAAGTGATTACTCAATTTACTTTTTCTTCTTCGAAGTAACAGTTATTTTTAACAAAGAATGCTTTCTTAATAACCATAAAAATAGACTTATTATTAATTTTATTATATATAAATAGTAATAAAAGATTATTATTATGTATTCAAAACAAGAATTATTTTCTTTTGAAGAATACATTATATAAAATGTATTATATAAATATATTATATAAAATTATTAATCGAAGATTTTATATAATGTTAGTAAATTGAATTTATTTCATTTTAAAATATTAATTAAAATAATAAACTTATTAAGATTCAGAATTATTTTGAATAAATTTAATGCATATGATAAATTTATGATTGATATTTGAGGATATACGAATTTTTTAAATACTTGAAACAAATAATTATTACTTGAGTACAATATGTATTTCTCTGTGTGTACACAGATATACACTTCAGAAAATATAATGATCTGGAAGCGAAAGAAGGGTATAATTATTACACATTTTAAATGTAGCTGTTTAATAATATAAAATTTCTAAAGCATAATTTTTGTTGATAGATTTTATTAATATAATTCCATAAATATAAAATTTTAATTAATAACCAGAAGCTTTACGATCTCAAAAAGAGTACTCTTAAAATCGAGTATACGGCTGGTAATTCCATCCGCGTTTTTCCCATCCTTTTTTTGTCAAGATCGCCATTAATTCGTTTGCGGACTCGCGACTCCAAGCGAGGTGCCCTTTATATCAGGTACGTCAACGCACATGCAACTCCGACGTACGCTTAATTGCATTACGCGTCACGTATACGGAGACATTACTTATCTCGTAACATGATAGCAGTACCTTTCAACTACCTCGTCCTGCGTCCTCTTTATCTCCCGTCAACGAGAAGATCTACTATGGCATCTCAAGTGTTTGGCTTATTCTGCACATTTCAAAGCTAAATGCACTTCGCCCGTGCGCGGGAAAGTAGGAGGCAGGGAATTACTGAGAGATCGCTAAAATTATCTCTCAGTGCGGTGGATAAATAATAAAAGGAAAATAGACTAGATATATGTAACTATATAAACGTACGCGGATATCTGCTCGAAGCTAAGAATTCTGTGGGACGGCAATCTTTTTAAAATTGTATTACAGTGATAAAAATAGCAGAGCCAATCGTAAATGACACCGTTCTCGGATCTTTTATATAACAGCTGCATCCATCTTCGTCCGTTTTACCTCGCGGAAGACGGATGCGTAAACTCGATTCTTAAATGGCCGATTGCAGCGAGTCGCTACGAGGTAATGACGCTTGTCCGTCTCCCTGCGTACACCCCGTTGTACTCCCCGCTGTGTTTAATATTCTATAAATCCTGCGAGAGACGTGAAGTTGGTAAAGTTTGTTGAAGCAGAGCGAAAATTCTAAAGATATCGACCAATATTTCGCACGATCGACAACGATCGGCGGATCGAGAATATAGCGAGAAATCACGTAGACTTATCCTTCAGTCACATCTGGGTTTCGAAAGTTTGCGATAAATTTAACTTAAATTATGATGCAATTATGGCGTGACGTACTGTACTAAATTTATTCTTTCCCCACAAATTTTACTCATCATAATTTTAAGTTATTTGCTGTATTAACAAATTTGCTGGTGCTACAACAAACATAATTATAACGCTAATTTCATTCAACTATACAACTTTCTTATTTAATTAACATATAAAACTAACTGTTCTACATTACGGCTATGAATTTACTAAATCAATGAAGTTTTTAATTGTTTTAACAAACCTTTTTTTTCCGTGTGAGTTTAATTCATAATAGGCTTTGCTTCGCTCTCATACCAGACCTATCCGTTTTCGCGAAGGTTACCGTACGATACAGTAATTTCGCACTAAGTTCTCTAGCTTACGGTGCGATTAATTAGATTTATGTACTGCTAGATTAATCTAACGGTTGATCACTTAAGCCACGAAATTATTTACGAAATTCTATTGGTGAGATACTAATTGGAGAGAAAGATGATCATTGTTATTAAAACAACTGTAATCAGCAAACATGATTATATTGTTATCCTTTAATGTATCTGCGTAGTTGCAGGTTTCTCTAAAATCTGACGTAATTCAATAACATGAGATAACAAGGCGCTTGTTTTTATTCAGAAAATTCAAACGTACATCATAAAGAGCGGATTACGCAGAATAAAGCGTGGGATTATCGATAATTATGCTCAGATTACTGGATTGTGGAAGAATATTCGTGCTTGTCGTTAAAAGTCATTTTGTTTTTCAAAGATAGCCAAGTTAATTGGAAACTGGTCGGCGATAGATCAATTAATCGTGTACAATTGCTGTTCATCGACGTAATGCCAGTCATTGAAAGAAATCGGTTTGCAAAAGGATTAAAAATAAACGCTTTTTAACAATCACGGAATTACGAAACGGTCTGATTGTGAAGGATACGAGTATTTATTCATCGCGAATAGGCGAAAGGTGGAATTTAACGGGTCAATTAATTTTCCGAATGTTTCTTTCGACGGCTTGCTAATGATCGCACTTTTATACAACGGGAATGCGAAATCCACTTACGCATGAACGCGTAGACGTATAAATGTACGTTGTATAAAAGGACACCGATATATCGCGCCTCGCATTTATCTGAGTTTTTTTTCTGTCCGAGAAAATATTTATACCTTCCCCGCGTTACAATGAAATTTACCTCACATTTGGGCAAATATCGGTCTCGATAAATATTTCTCCACCTGACAAACGGTGGCTTCGTTTAACAATAAAAATGATTATTCCCGATAACGCGTTCCGCTGTTTTTTCAACGCGTTTATATTCCCCAAAAATTTTATATGAAAAATTTTCCAGGGGCTTCCTTTTCTTTTTTTTTTTTTTTCAGCGACGTTGTATCAATAAAATCGCGCACATTGCGGGATTATGGAAACAGAGCGGTAGTTATCCTATGGAATATTTCATTTGACGTGGTGATAAAATGTGGAATGTGTTGGAAGATTAATTCGATAAAATTAGATTTATATTACAGTTGCGTCATTCTTGCTTGTATTATGTTTCAAAAGCGGTAAAGGGAGAGAGAGAAAACGAGAAAATTGTCATTTATTTCATGCCTGGTACTTAGTCCCTTCAAATATGAGATATTATTGTACAAAATAATAACAGTGACACAAAAATGCATGGCCTAAATATTACACTGATAAAAAAATAGTTTATATAAAAAGAAAATAACATTTTTTTTTAATATAAGTTTTAAAAATAAAATAAAAATTTGAAAAGTCAAAACAACAGAATGCGTAGAATATGTGTGTGTGTGTGTGAGAGAGAGAGAGAGAGAGAGAGAGAGAGAGAGAAAGAGTGAGAGGAAAACGTAAACAGATTGTAACAGGAATAAAATAAATTCATTCCAATGTTTTATCTCGATATTGTTTAAATGCGTTGTGGACTGTAATTTATCCGCGACCCACATTCGGCGGGGCGCGGAGATATGGATTGGGACGCGAGAGATGAAAAGGTCAAGTGTCTATTGAAAATCGGTGAGATTCGGCGTAGAAGCGGTTGCGAGACGTAGGGTGATGTGAAATTTTCATATTCCATCCTGCGCTAGCGGATGCTCCATCCGCTCGAATAGCTGAGGTAACACCGTATAAACTGAATAATAAGGGGGAATCGTGCACGGTTAACTGGAGTGCGCTATATATTTTGCGCGCGCCGATCGTGGAATAATTTGCCGTATTGTAATTCAGTGTCATTTGCTAAGCGCGCCGGTCAACGCCGTGTAATCAACGCGAATCAGGGCTTAATTAATTTTAATGCCGCGACGGTCGCAGTTGTGCGGCGCTACGAATTGCACGAATAACCCACTTCGCCAGCCCTCTTTTAACCACGTCAGGTTCTCGCGCGCACGACATCCGTTCGTCCATTAAAGAGACCGTAATTACGACCGTTTTACGTTCTTCAAGCTGTACAAGCTACACGTTAAGCTTTCGAAAAGCAATTCCCCGAAGAGAAGAGTGCAATTTTAATCTAATAGAATTATTGATTGTGACGAAGGAAATACTCGCATTCCTGAAAATTCCACAACCTTTAACGAAGCTGCCTCTCCAGATATAATTTTACATTACACAAATCGTAAATAATTAATCGTAAATAATTAATCTCATAATAAATGTTATGGAAACACTCGATAAGATATTATAATACAAGTAAGAAATACTTGTTGGAAATATTTATTCATATTTATAAAATATTTAGTTTATTTTACTAATATTTCGTATAAGAAGATTTTATATAAAACACGTATAAAAATATTTACCTATATAAAAAATTTTAAAAATGAATATTAATAAATTTCAACACACGCAACACAACACACAAATATTCTGCAGTAGCGTCTCTGATGGGTCTCAGCTGGCGGTGCGTTTATGTATATTTAGCTGTAATGATGCGGAGCCAAGCGTCTCTATGCCGTGACCACATCCGCGTGCGAGCGGAAGGACCTTTCACGTGCCGCGTATCCTCCCGAGCAAATATGCGCGTTCCATTATGCAGAAGACCGTGCTTAGATCCAGCCGGTGGTGCTTATTGCACGCGTTACGTGTTACTAAAAATAGACGGAAGCGTACGTAGAATAATGTAATGAGTCTCGACATAAATGGGGCCGGGGATGGTCGATGAGGTTGATGCGGTGCTAATTAAAGTGCGTGGTTTTAGGGCGGTAGAGCCGGAGAAAGGATGAAAGAAGGAAAGGGAGAGAGAGAGAGAGAGCACACAGAAAGCTCGGCTTACGAACCCGTGATAAATTCGTGCTACGACACGTCAGATTACATCGTAGGTCGCGAGGGATGATACTTTGATAAAGATCAGTGTTGCCGGTCAGCACGTGACAGGCACGTAAGTGGACACGACGTTTTCCTTCTCTCTTATTCATTTTATTTCTGTTCGCATTAAATCACAAGCATCCGATCAATTTTAACGTCCGTCTCTTCTTCTTGTTCGAGACCCCGGAGTCGGAGAGGCAACGAAAATATTTTTTAAGCAACAGCAATTTTTATTGTTTGATTGTTCCTTTACCGTAGAATCTTTTTGAAGATTGAAATCTCGCTTTGAGTTTATTGAGTCTGAGAATTCGATCTTTGTAAAAGACGTTTGACATTTTATTTCGTTATAATATTTTTCGAGCTCTCTTCTCTCGTACGAAACGTTTTCTGTCAGAAAAATATTATCCGCAGGAAACTCGAAGAATAAATTGCTATTGATATTTCTGATCTCTATAATATAAGAGAGATAATGGTTTTTTTTTCTTCTTTTTTTTTCGATATGTAATTCTGTGTTAAAGAATAATATCATTTTTCCGTTTGTGAAAGTCCCGATTGCTTTCAAAGCGATAATGCGACGATAATGCGACAAAGCATTTTTGTATTAGCGCTTCCGACGCAGAATAATCGAGAAGTATAGTACCTGAAACCAAGTCTGTGACCCGAGAATGTCTGACCCCTTTCTGCGATAAGTATTAGAACGTCGTTTTTCAACTCCTCGGTTAAAAGATTTAATATCTGGGGCTAAAAGCTGAAAATATCTTTGAACTGAGGTAGGTTAATCTCGGCGTAGAATCATACGAAACGTATATTGTACAACGGTAGGAAAAAACGATTGGGAAAATCTGCCTGAAGCGATTGCGATTCCGATTTATCTCTGTTCTATGTGTTCAGCGAAGCGAAATTCAGACGTCTGTCAGATACGTCCGTTTATCGACCTCGGAGCTATTTCACCATCGGGAATCTCGCGCTTTGTCTACGTTATCGCGGTACTTCGTGCACAGTAGAACTGATTGATAAGCGAGACGCTATGATATCTCCGTTTAATGTCATAACACGGCTGAAGGAACTTGGTAATTTAAGGGACGATCGATCCCTTCTCACGGCCCCACGGATTCGGCAGCTCGCGTCAGGACGGAGTGGATTTCCAGGTCAGAAGGTCACGGCGGCGTTCGCGAGCGGCGCACCAAGCAGGCAACACATCCAATATACAATATTGAGAATTCAGAGCTTTCAGAGCGGCCTCGTTTTCTCGTCGCCCGCACGCGCCGGAATTGCGTGACGAGGTGTCCTCCTCTCCTCTCCTCTCCCGCCCCCCACCCCTCCTCTCTCTCGCTTTCGTCCGGGTTATTTAAAAAATGAGATATATCAAGTAAGAAGGGAGAAAAGAGTACAAACAAGATCAGAGGGAAATATACATATATTAAAAGATGTAAAACTAGAGTTCTGAGAGCAAGAGAGACGCGACGGAAGGAGAGAGGGTCCACGATCAGCAACGGCGCGGCCGCCGACAAAGCCCGCGCAACGCTCGAGTGAGGGTAAACGGCGCGCGACGCCGAACGTTGCCGGCGCCAGCGGTGCGTTGCCACCGTCTCTCACATCACTTCAGTAGTGTAGCAGAGGTAGCAGCAGTAGCAGTTCCGCCGGGCGGTCCGTCGGGCTGGCCGGTCGGCCTCGCGCACCGGTGCATACTTGAGTTCAGGAAAGAAGAGGACGCGCAACAAGAAAAAAGAAGAAGAACAAAGAGATCGAGTGCTGTCATTCCTACCGCCACGCGTCGCAGACAAACCCACGTGAGTGCAAATATATTTATATGAATATAGAGGAAAGGGGTCCCTATTATGAGATAATCATTTCGTTTCGGTTAAATACTAGAAGTCTATGGGCAGAATTTTAAAAAATAATAGGCTCATTTTGAAGGGAATTTAAAGCTTTAAGATAACGTTATATAAAATTTAATTCATTTTGAGGCCAAAGAATTCATAAAGTCCCTTTTGAGTCATCGTTAGTTTGAGGGGTGTCTTACACAAAGTGTTCGAACTATGATACAGCATTACACTGTTCGACTCCGTAAAAAGCTAAGTACGAGCGTGTAAAATATGTCAATGTTACCAAATTTTCAAAAAGTTATTTAGTATCCGTACTTATTTTGCAAAACCTTAAAAAATCGCCCATTCTGAAAAAATTATGACATAAGTCTAAATAAAAATCATAAATCCAGGGAATGGAAAGTTACTTTTTAAAAGTAACAAGTTACAGTTACTCGTTACCCAGTAGGAAAAGTAACAAGTTACCGTTACTAGTTACCGATTTTTAAAAGTAACTCGTTACAGTTACCGTTACTTGAGAAAGTAACTTTTCGTTATTTTTCCGTTACTTTTTTTTAAATCGACGACCAACAATCACAGCGGACTGGCCTAGAGGCTTCTCTAGTCTCAAGCGCATTGTAAAAAATTGTGTAAAATTATAACTATTATAATGGATAATTTTGAAATCCACTATAATAGTTGTAAACGTCCACACGTTTGTATATTTGCAGTATGCAAATAAAAATAATTTCTTGGTTTGGAACTAAGCAGATTGTGGAAGTACAATTACAATGTGTATGTGTAGCTACAGGAACGATAATATGACAATACATTTCGCACTATATATTATTATACATTTAACAACAATACGCGAAAAATTTCTTTTATATTACGTAATATTACTAAAATTTGGATAATTACAGAAAATATTCAAAATATCCTATTTACATAATTTCCAATATAAAATAAGATATATTTACACAATAAAAACAAATTTACATAATTTTTGTGGAATTACATAATTTCTGTAAAATTGTATGATTTTTTTATAATTACAGAACTAATCATGTAATCTATTTTACATTTATTATATGTGTAAATTTACGAAATTTTTTTACAGTGTAAGTGGCTTGTGTCACATCGTGTCCAATCATGTGCAAAGTAACGATAAAAGTAACTGTAAAATTCGTTACCGTTACCAAAAAAATGTAACTTCGTTACCGTTACAGTTACCAAAGAAAAAAAGTAACGCAGTTACTAGTAAAGTTACCAAAAAAGTAACTTGTAACTGTAACTTCGTTACAAGTAACGAGTTACTTCCATTCCCTGCATAAATCCATTATTGATACGCTAAATATAATTATAAGAATAGAATGGAAAACTGCAATGCATTCTAGTCTCATGTTACACTATGAAACTAAACTGCGTTCCAACAAGTACTTTACACAGTGGAACACAGTATAACGTCTCTGTGTCTTAACTGGAAAACAGCCATTATTTACAAATGTTCCGATTGAATTGGCGGTCAAGAGTATAGAGAAAAGATGGGATAAAATTAAGAAAGTGATTAGCATACCTAAAAAGGAGTTCATTGAGGCTGTATCTTTTTAATATAGAAGTTAATAATGGCTTAATACTGATAAACAAAAGTTAAACAAGGAGCATACAGCCAAAACGCCGGTTATTTGTTGCGATGTAATGTGTATTTAAAATGATCTTTACAAAATTAAAATTCATAAACGTTTCGGCCGATATGCGGCCTTCATCAGTATGTTCTCCAATTTTTTACGTCGGAAATTATATAAATTAAAATTTCTATTTAAATATGAGAGAATAAATATCAGTCATGTTGTAATATATGATGGTCATTTAATATAAAAAAAAATATAATGTATCGTAAAAAGTTCTTGTAAATTAGTTGATTTTTGTGTGATTGTTAATATTGGTCCGCTTTCAATTGCAAGACTCCGTGTCGTAAAAAATTCCCAAGTTCTGATAAAAATTTACAATTAAATATTTATATAAATTATTTTAAAAAACATAATTACAATTAATGACTACGATTACTTAACGTACCTTTACTTGTATGTGATAGGAGTTGCAATTCACTGGCAGTTTTATAATTTTTATATTTTCTGAATTATTGAGGATGGAAGAAACTTTCCAGAACATTACTTGTTAAAAGAATTTTTGTGTTCTGTCCTTCGGTATTTATATTTTAAAGAAAAATCAAGAAGGGGAAAATTAAAAGAGTAAGAAGGAAGTTTTTGGAAGCGGATTGTCCGTTAAGTAAGGGTAAGTACAATTCCGATAGTCGATCAGTATCACTTTGCTTATTTAATCCTGATTTTTGTTTTTTTATGTGTTTCTCAGAAATGGATCTCTTGTAGTATGATGGTTCTGAATCCAAGATTGAAATATTATCCCAATCTAAAACATGATCTTTATTTAATTGATAGCATGATACGACAGATAGTAGATAGTTGGTTTATTAATATTTGCTTTGTGTTCTTTGATTCGGGTTTTAAGTTTTCTTTTAGTTTGCCCCACATAAGAGGAATCGCAATCAAGGCAGTTTATCTTATATACTGCGTTGCTGTTATCTTCTTTTTTGAACGCGTTTTTTCCAGTTTTAATGAATTTATTTAATTTGTTCATAGATTTGTACGCAATATTAAACCTAAATTTATGAGATAAACTTTTAAATTTTTCAGATATTTTATATTATAATAAGGAATTGTAAAAAAACTTTAAATCATGATTATTACCTATATTATTATCATGTCTGTTTTTTTCATCGGTATTATATTTATATGAGAGTGATTTAATTCTGCTGTTCATTGTGGCAAAAATAAAATCCAAATTATTGTGGCTCGCCACTAGAGGTCCACAGGACTCACTCGGTTCGCGTAAGCACCGCGCCGCGCAAATATTCCCTTTAAATAGAATATCATTCTGGATTCATTCCAGGCGTCTAAGGCAAGTCCCACACTACATCGCCTTACTGATGAGTCTAGTAGTGTGGGACCAGGACGAAACGCTGCGGCTGACTACAAAGCTTCGAGTCAAGCCTCCTTAGTGGACATTTCCACAGGATAATTATTATCAATTAATGTTTTAATCATGTTCTTAATGTTTTTTTCATGGAAATGAAGATGTGACAAAAATAATATCCGATCGAATTGACCCATTATAATGAAAAAAAATTAATTAATTAATTAAACAAATTAAATTTAACTTGTGTAATTTAAAAGTACTCGACTCCTCGTGACATACATATTCAATATATACATGAATTTTACATTTAAAAAATTCAAAATTATATAAATTTTGAGAAATAAAAATGTCACGTCCCAAGTACAATAGTGAAAAGATTAAATTGATAGCGCACTTAAAATTTCCACCCGTTCCCGTTGCGAAGCTCTCGATTCGGAGAGAGAGTTAAAGAGCGACATTACGATAAGGAATAACACATAAAAAGAGGCTATTTTGACACACCCACAGCGAGGCAATTTTGCAACGCAATCTCGTTCGAATAACGGCTGATCTACGTGGGAGATCTTGATTTACCGGCAAATGCGTAATATAAACGATAATATGAGTAACGAGCCGGACTGTTCTCGTGGATTTTCACAAAAATCCAAAAAATGTCCCAGGACAATAAAAGAAAATGAGAACGTATTGCTAGTGCAGCGAACGTTGTATGTCAACGTGGATCCATGGGATGATATAGGGTGGCCGACCCGAAGCTGTCGACTCGGTGACTCCGGTCACCCCGGTGATGAATGCACGAGATCAAAACTTCATCTCGAGTAACTGGAGCACGTCGCTCAACTCGAAACCATCAAATTTCCTTTCCAGTCGCTCGGCAATACGTAGAACAAGCGTAATTCGAGAGAAACGGTGACACCAAGTTACCCTATATATATA
>NW_017299038.1:31805-41642 GCF_001594075.2 Trachymyrmex cornetzi
ATAATATATATATACATACATACACACATACACACACGTCTGGTGTGAATCGTTTCGGTAGAACATTGTAAAATTTTACGAGAAACTTGCCCGGGTTATGTCCCAGCGGCGAATAGCATGCCACGACCCCGGGCTTCGGGCTCAACTTCGCTAATGGCCATTAAAATGGCCGAGGGTGCATCACGGATATTACCTGCATGCCTGCACGTGCTATTATTGCAACCCCTTATCGTGGCTGGACGCTCGTTAAAAATTTATCTCCACTCGTGCAACGAATATTCCAGCGCACATTCACACATACACCCTGTTTTTCTTTCTCTCTTTTTCTGAAATGCCTTTGTAAGTTCTCTCAGGCACGGTCGGAAGTGCTAAATGAGATCTGGGAGCACTGTACAAAGATGTCCCAGATCCCTCGTGCCGTCCTTCAGTCGCCAATCTTTTTGGCAAGGAACGTCGAAGAAAAGGAAGTCAATTTTTCTTTAACGATTTTATGAAGCGTTTGAAATTTCAACAGACAAAATTAGTATTCGATCCGACAGCAAAAAAAGTAAGGCTCAATCAGGTTTAATCGAGAAAGTATTAACGATATCCTGATATCCACTTCCATTGACGAAATTTAACTTGACAGTTATAAAGTTATTTATATCCCGACATTGAAGTACAGGAACGATCCTCGTGTTCGATGCTGCATTTAACTCGCGGTGTAACCGTTTATAGACAAATTCTGGGGCAAGTTGTGGTGTCCAAATGTCATGCTATTCTTATAACGTGTGTTAATTTGGTTAAATGCAACCCACCCGAACTTGTACATTCGCGCGATAAACACTGTTCTATCAGGTCACACGTGGGATCGATTGAACAATCACTTCTGGTTGTTAATAGAAGCTTTTGCGATTGATGCTCGAATGGATCCGAATAATACAGCAATAATTTTCTCGTTTATGTATTTCTCGATATACTTGATTTCGAAAGTTCCAATCGTATTCCAATGTAATCAATGTTTATACCTTCATTATTATTCTCATATCACGGTTCTCATAAACACGTTATTTCGTTATAATGTGAAATATACGCTTCGGTTCATCGATTTTACAATAGAAAATAAACTGAAAAGAGACCAGGACCACTTTGATCACATATACGGAAAATTTAGTTACCCAAATAGCCAGAGAGTCCAAAGAGATTTATTTTTTGATTCCCGACTTACTAAATGGATTCGTTTTGTACCATTTCTATTCCGAAAATATTACTGAGAGATCGAAAAGATTTTACTTTTATGTCACCAATTGTGAGCTTTTTTCAGATTCGAAAATCTTTTTATCTCTTAATTTTGTAGAAATCATACTTTAGTTTTTGTGCAAATTATTTATCACTTTTATTAAAAGTAATATGTAATATATATACATATATATTTGTACATATTTTCTATTTCTTTTGGAGTTCATTTCAAATGGATACTTTGGAGAAAACGTAAAAAGGTGGATACTTTTCCGAGTTTAAATGGATTATGTTATCTGAGATAAGATAATCCATTTAAAGATCTGAAAATAATCTTACTGGACTATCAAATAATTATATAGAACGTTCAAATTGGTTGCTAAAATGTCAAAACTTTTTGCAGCATTTTTCATCATGCTTGCTCTCTAAAGTCTTTGTAGTGGAATCTAATTCTAAAGAATGATAAAGAGTAACAATTAAGCCAGTATAGAGAAAGAGTGACTCAATTGTCAATTTTTTAAAGTGAGATTTCACTCTTTAAATTCCACTCTAAAGATTTTAGAGAGTGAATTTCCCACATAATTATCTTAATAAATCCAACAAAATTATATTCAGATCTGTCTAACTGAATTTTTAGATACTTGAGCAAATAGAATTTTTTTCGGTGTGGAGCACAAAATGCAGATTGCTATTACGCTCCTTGTTCGCGGCTGCTGTTTTCGGCGCAACTTTCTCGCGGATGTATTTAGGTCTCCCGGGTCATCGACCCAAGAGGATGTTCCGCTCCATTCTATCACCCTCGTATACATTGCGTTTTCCTTCCTTTCTCTCCCACCCAAAGTGTACCAGGCCACGTCATCGTGGACCGTGTACTTGCCTCCCGTTTACACTGTCGCCTATATTGCATTAGCACAACCACCCCGTCCTTCGCTACCCTCCCGAAAGGAGACCGGGAGGAGATCTAAAGAGTTTCTCCTCTCTTATATAGCCTCGTCGGCTCTGTTTATCTATATCGTGCCACTCTATCGCTCGCGTCGAACTATATAAATACGCCCTGCTACACAGGCCGATGCTGCTAGCCAGACGCAACACTGAAAACCGAATCGATACGGAAAATGAATCTCGCCGGGTACACATCCGCACGCGCCGCTCCATTGCCCATCTCCGTCTCTCTCGCTTCCTCTCTCGCTTCTCTCTCCCTGCGGCTCAATATTTCTTTCGCGCGTTGTATATACCCATTAAATTCCTATTTTGAGGGGAATTTTCTGTGCGCGTTTCCCCAGCCGGTTTACCCTTGTGTATGATTTATTCACATGCCCGCGTGAAAGCGGAAATACATGGCGCGGGAAAATTGTATTTGTGACGTGGACTTACGAGAGAAGAAAGTTCATTTTTCAAGAGAAAGTACAAAGTGCACGTCCGAGTGGAAAATTTCGTCACGCGGCATATAAAACATACCTGTTAATGGACAGTTAGCGGACATGACCCAATTATTGGACAAAATTGACGCAAGTTTAAATATCACACTTTTAACGATGTAACTCTAAATAAATTCATTGTTTATAAAAAAAAAATCGAATTTAATCAATAAGAAGTAAAAAGCCTTTGACAGCCGATGCTGGATGTTACGTTTCAATTACGTTTTATTGTATATCCGAATACTCTTTTAGCCATACGTCTTCTTATAGTTTAGTATAACGTGCCGAAGGCGCCCAACTGAGGGTGAAAGCTGATCGAATAGAAAGAGATCGTCTTAACGAGAGCGAAAGGATCGACGAAACGGATTCCGTTGAGCCGAACAGAAGTTGGAAACACGGGAGGGACGGTTAATAAGACAAGGCACTCGGATTAGAAGACTCGGCAGAGGATTTTATCCAACGCTGTCGAGCAATCCGGGCGCGACGAAGAATGATAGCATGTATACAGTCATGCCTGCTCCGATGTATACTAGAATTCGTTCATGTGTTGAACGCTGCACGCTGCATATACATGATTTTTATATTTATTATGGATTACTTCATAGCTTATTTCCTTCATGCATCAATCAAAAGAAATAATTACTAATTTCATAATTATTTGTTAAACGTCAGACTGTATCTAAGTTATATAAAAATAATAAAACTAATAAAGCTAATAAAACATATATCTGATATTTGACATTTATTGATGGCTTACTAAAAAAAGATATAAATCAGTAGAGATGAAGACGTCTCTGCACGACATCCTTCTTAGGCTACGGTCCACTTGATGCTACAAAAGTTTCGAAGTATTTTTTGATTGATCAGTTAATAAAATTCTTTCTTCCGATTGGCTAATCAAAAGTTTCGAAGCATTTGTAGCATTGAGTGGACCGCATCCTTATTCAGTTGTTGAAAGTGATGTGAGAATTACTCACCAATCACCGAAGGAAGACAAAACTAAGAAAGAGGTGGAAATAGGATTCAGTAAATCTATCACTCTACTTATTGAGACCAAGGAATTGTTTTTCTATATATATCATCTTAGATATATTTCTTTTTATGGTAGAAGGTTCATAATCTAAAATTTTAACGTGTTCCAAATCAAATTCATGATTATCAAATAACCTACGACAGGATATCGTTGAAGGGGAATCACTTCTCTTATTGATATCCGACTTATGCTCAGAAATTCTAGTTCTAAGTTGCCTTTTAATTTGCCCCACATACGCCTCACAATCCATACAGTTAATCTTATAAACGCTTTTTCAGAGATTAGACGTTTATTTTGTGGCGACTCGCCACTAGAGGTCCATGGGACTCACTCGGTTCGCGTAAGCACCGCGCCGCGCGAATTCCCTTTAAATAGAATATCATTCTGGATTCATTCCAGGCGTCTAAGGCAAGTCCCACACTACATCGCCTTACTGATGAGTCTAGTAGTGCGGGACCAGGACGAAATGCTGCGGCCGACCACAAAGCTTCGAGTCAGGCCTCTTTAGTGGACATTTCCACAATTTAAATATCTCTCATGATCCATAATTTGGACATTCTCCCAATCAAAATCATGATTCAATTCCACTCTGTGATTCGTAATAACAGATTGTGAATTGGTATTCCAATTGATGCCATTATGGTGTTCAGTAATTCTAGAGTTCAATTTTCTACCAGTTTGCCCTACGTAAAACGCGTCACAATCTTTGCATGTTATTTTGCATATTACATTTTTATTCTGATTCTTCGGGAGGACATCCTTCTGGACCTTAATGAATCTACTAAGTTTGTTGTTACTGTAAAATGCTGGCTTTAATTTTTCTTTTATACAAATTGTTAGAAATTTATTCGATGTGTTATTTGTGTAAGGAATTAAAAACCAAGGAGTTCTTACTACATTTTCAGAATTGTCATTGTTAGACATGAAATCTTGTTCCAACTGAACACGTCTAGAAGATAAAAATTTTAATCTTGTGGAAATGGTGTCAAAAATGAACTCCATTGGTAATCATTCCTTCACAGAGTGCAAAAAATTAATCCTGTCCCCCCCATTTTCCAATGTAAACTGTAACCTAGTGTGAAATGAATTGAAAACAGTCAAAATACATTCTATTGAATCATTTGGAGCTGCCATCACAATATCGTCTACATATCTGATATAAAATGGTAATGCGATTCCCGGAATATCTAGCACCTCTGTCTCTAAATCCTGCAGCACAAGATCCGTAATAATTAGGGAAAGAGATGATCCCATGGGAGTCTCAAAATTTTGTTGATAATATTCATTATTAAAACAAAAAAAATGTAAACTCTAAAACAAAAGATACAGCCCCAATGAACTCCTTTTTAGGTATGCTAATCCCTTTTTTAATTTTATCCCATCTTTTCTCTATACTCTTGACCGCCAATTCAATCGGAACATTTGTAAATAATGAAACCACGTCCAACGATACCAGAGAGAAATTCACTCCAACTTGAGTTAACTCTTAATTTTTCCACAAGTTGGAAATTATTGTCTATTCTACTGAAAGACCTATCAACATTTTGGGATTACATCATGTAAGAATGACGTCAAATAATATAAGGGGCTGTCTAATGAGAAGATTATAATTCTAAACGGTGTCCCTTCTTTATGTACTTTCGGTAATGCGTATGCTCTTGGTAAAATCCCATCACTAGTCGCCAATCCTTTGGAAGTTAATTCTGAAATGTAATTTTTAATCTTCCATTTTTTTAATAATTCCTGAATATTTTTTGCTAATTTATTAAGAGGATTTCTTGCCAATTTTGTACGTATTTTGATCGCTTAACATTTGTGTGATTTTCTCTATACAACTATTCTTGTCCAATGCTACTGTTATATTCCCTTTGTCTGCCTTTGTGAAAATTATCTTCGGATTGTTTTTTATGAATTTAACAGAATAATTGATCAAAAAGGAGATTCTTTTTGTGATAGAATTATTGAACATCGGTGAGGATAAGAATTTCCTCAATATTGAAATTGCCAAATTTCTAATCTTCAGGATATTCACTGATTTTAAAAATCTAAAATTGTTTACGATATTCTTAATGAACTTTATTAGTGTGTTCTTCCGGTAGGATAAAAGAATAAGGAGAAATTTTCGCCTAGTTGTAATAACAATTGGACTTTCTTGGGGATATTTACACCAGACAGATTAACAAACCATCCCTCAAACTAACTAACGATGACTCAAAAGGGACTTCCATGAATCCTTTGGCCTCAATTCTTACCTTCAGTTATTTATTGGGTGAATGTACTCCCGTGTTTTGTAATGTATTATTTTCGATCTTAACGTAAAAGATAGGTTTTATATTCTTATATCTTCTTTCTTTCGGGCGGATCGTGTAATGCCGGCTTAATAGTTTTCTATGGGACATTTTCCTGGCATTTGTGTGTGATGTATGCGAAATTATTTGCATAACGCGACCGCACGAGAGACGTCGTTCTTCGTGTAAACGATCACGAAGCTGATAACATTAAAAAAAAAAGTATATAACGAAGCAAATTTTCTCTCTCCATTAAAAGCGCAAGCGGAAAGCATAACATTTTGTTTCATTAATTGTCTATATTCGTAATTACTTATTTACAGATAAATCGATTTAGCAATTATTAAACGCGCGCAACGGATAATCGAGCAATTTCCATACTCGATTACACTTTACTCGAGGTAATACAATGCTCCGTGTAAATAACAAATATTGATATTCCTCGTCGATGCAATCTCGTGACTGTAAACTCGTAATCAATATCCGATTCCTGTTTACAGGCGTTATCTCGAGGTTATCCAGGAATATCGGCCGCGCTGGTCGCATCCTGAATGTGGTACGATAGAACGATGTAATATATTGCACCCGCGCGCGCTATCGTGATATAACGAATTCGTGGAACGGATTTCAGATTCCAACACCTGCGATTGTTATATCCATGATTGTATCTCGCAATCGCGTCGAAAGGAATTCCAAAGAGAACGCGTCCAAAAGGGATGAGCATCGTGCTTCAGATAGCTGGGCACATGATGACGTCTTTCTTGGTGCACGTGTCGCAAAAATGAAAAGAGAAAAAGCGATATCAAGCTTGGTGGCACGAGGTGAATGTCGATTACAAAGAACACACCGAATCAAGTTTTTAAAATAAATTAGGATGGAAGAAGATAATACTTAATAAAACAGAATAGCTTACTAATGATATACATGTTATACACGGAGAGAATTTTTTTTTAGACCTTTATCTTGAAAATATAATAGTCGTGGAATGACATTGTACTTCGAAGAATTTCATATAACTCTCTCTTATTCATTAATAAAATTACAATAAAAATATATAAAATAAGTCTAATTAATTTACTGAAGTGCATGGTAAAAAGCTTTACAATATTTTATTGTGTCACAATTATCATATTTTAAGGGTAAATTTTAAGAGAAAATTTTCTCCGTACAGCGAACCTTCTCTATACTATTTTATAGGTTTCGTGGTTTTAATTGTAAAAAAAAATATAATCTCATGGAATCCCTCGTGTTTTCCAATAATTTCAATATATTTTTGGATATATTTGCGTCGCTTACATTCGAGAAATTGCATTATCCCAAAGTTACATTAAAAACATCTTTAACTTTAATGGAATTTCGAATAAAAATATATCTAAAAATTCGGGAATTTTCAGAGAATTTTTTTACATTCTGATATTGAGCTGCACGGAAAGAACGATTTCGCGGAAAATTTAGTTAAATATAGAAAATTACTTTGTTGAATTATCAAAATCATGTAGGATGTTCAAGTTGATTGCTAGAGTATTATAATTTCAGCAAGACTGCTCATTATATTTGAATTTCCTACCTAATTATTTTGATGATCCACACATTTAAGATTATTTATAAATCCGTATCTAGTCAAATTTTCTGATGTTTCAGCAAAATCATTCTATCTGTGCGTTAAAGCCTCTTCAGGGGAAATCTCAATAATCAGACATCGTATTGTGTCGATACGAGAAGACTATTATCTCAACAAAACCATCGGTCTTAATATCAAAAATACAGAACATATAAAACTGCGCCATCCGTATCTAAATAGTATATTAAGTGTAATCAACAAAAATGAGGAGGGAGAGTAAAGACAGCCAATTTCCTTCTCTTTTTAACATATTGTGATTGTTTGAATAGAAAGAGATAGAGATTGGCGTCTTCGCGTTCTTATTTTTATTTCTTTCTTATTTTTATCAATTGACTACATATTACTACGTTTACATGGCATCCTTAATCGAATTTAATAACATTTGTGATTATGAAACTGACGAATCATAGCTATTTCTGTGAAGAATGGAGAATGACTGTGATTGGCCAGTTTCATAACTACGGATGTTATTAAACTCAGTTAAGTACACGTCATATGTCCCATTTGTAAGTACACCCAAATAATAAAATCAAATAACTATAAATGAATTTGAATTTGTTTTAACAAATGTGAAAGATTTTTTAATATGTTAAACGTGTTAAATGTTTTAACAAATGTTTATAACATATGTTGAAGGTAGTAATATATTTCGTACTCGTAATAAAATAAAACATGTTATAACAAATGTTAAATGTTATATTAGGTGTACAACTTCGCTTCTGCCGTTTTTTTTCCGAAATTCGAGGCTTTATTGTAAAAAACCTGGTTGTACATTTATGATTCAAAGTATTGTCCATTGCTGGCCACTACTTTCTCCCATCTTTCGGATAGCGTACGAATCCCGCGTCGAAAAAACTGGTCATCTTTTGAAGCGATCCACGAATTGATCCAATTTTTTACTTCTTCATAAGACCGGAAGTGCTGGTCAGCCAGGCCGTGTGCCATTGATCGAAACAAGTGATAGTCAGAGGGAGCAACGTCTGGAGAATACGGCGGGTGGGGTAGGTCTTCCCATTTCAACGTTTCCAAGTATGTTTTAACCACTTTCGCAACATGGAGTCGAGCATTGTCATGCTGCAAAATCACTTTATCGTGTCTCTCGTTGTATTGCGGCCGTTTGTCTTTCAATGCTCGGCTCAAACGCATCAATTGCGTTCGATACCGATCGCTTGTGATTGTTTCAGTCGGTTTTAACAGCTCACAATACACTACGCCGAGCTGGCCCCACCAAATACACAGCGTGACCTGGGAGCCGTGAATATTCGGTTTGGCCGTCGACGTGGAAGCATGGCCGGGAACTCCCCATGATTTTCTGCGCTTGGGGTTATCGTAATGAACCCATTTTTCGTCCCCAGTCACAATGCGATGCATAAATCCCTTCCGTCTTTGCCTTTCAAGCAGCTGTTCACAAGCAAACAAACGCCGTTTAACATCTCTCGGCTTCAACTCGTACGGCACCCAATTTCTTTGCTTCTGAATCATTCCCATGGCTTTAAGGCGTTTTGAAATGGCTTGTCACTCCCAATGATCGTGCCAATTCTTCTTGATTTTGACACGAGTCTTGATCAAGTAATGCCTCCAATTCTGCATCTTCGAAAACTTTTTCTCTTCCACTTCTATGCCAATCTTCGACGTCAAAATCACCGTTCTTCAAACGTTGAAACCACTCACGTCGCGTTTTTTCACTAATAGCGCCCTCACCAACCTCTGTCAAGCTAGCAGGACCACAAGAAAAAAAAAAGAAAAAAGAAAAATAAAAATAGATTTGAATAATACTAATTTTGTGCTATCAAAAAAAAATTAATATATTGATCCATTCCTCAAGAAACAACCCCTAACTGAATTAAACACTATTAAGTTCAAGAGCAAAGTACGTCCTTCGCCATGGGCAGAATCTATCGCTACTAACACAATAGAAACGTTTATGATCTATTTATTTCGACCGCCACTTACCGCTAAAGCCATCTATAGGAAAACGGCGGAAGCAAAGTTGTACACCTAATATATATAAAATATAATATAATTTTATGTTTAAAAATAAAATGTCTGATATTAAATGATATACAGGGTGTTTCCAAATTAAATGGCAAAACTTCGGGAGCGTGTAGAGGAGTTAAAAACTAAGAAAAAAAGTCCTATAGACATGCTCGTTTTCGCAGGAAATCACGGAAAAAGAAAAAAATATAATTTAATTTATTATTTTAATTATTTTATTTACAAACTTTTTAATGAAGATTTTGTTCGAAATGTGCACCTCTT
>NW_017299038.1:42458-42701 GCF_001594075.2 Trachymyrmex cornetzi
ATCCAGTCTCTCGCAATCTATTAAATGTCAACATAAACACTCTTCGGTTTGGCACTCTTCTGTTTGGAAATCGTCGCGCATATTCTCCTGCAACGGTAATGCTTTAAAGGCGGTGCCTTTAAAGCATTACCGTTGCAGAAACCGTATACAAAAACCATATCAGCATATTCACTATTAGAATACGTACGCGGCATATTGCAAAAAACAAAATTCATCTACTGTTAAAGGCTTTCAAAGAGCGAC
>NW_017299038.1:42744-50190 GCF_001594075.2 Trachymyrmex cornetzi
ATGGCAAGAAATGTAAACATTTTTTTTCGATTTTCTCTGAAACAGAGCAAAAACGAGCATATGTCTATAGGACTTTTTTTCTTAGTTTTTTACTCCTCTACACGCTCCCGAAGTTTTGCCATTTTGGAAACACCCTGTATAATAGTTTATTTGTTATTTTATTCATGCAACTCTGTTTTCAAAATTGTTTGGAAAACAATTGTAATTATTGTAATTTCTTATAAAATTTTGTATTTAATCTAATTTTATGATTATATTGTTTATGTCCGGTTTTGTCCGATTCGATTCTGTTTCCAAAAACGAAATGTTCGGTAATTTACACTTTTGAATCTGGCAACCCTACTTAGAGCGCAATAAATCAAGCTACCTCCCTCTACTTCCCTCTTTCTCTTCCTCGCTTTCTTTTACCTCTCAGGTATCTCCGTCTAGCCGTCCAGATATATTTTTTACTCGCATAAGGGAGCGTAAAGAGACTTGATGTCAGTCCGATGTATCTTAAATTAATAAATATAGTCTCTTCTGGGCTATGTGCACAGTGCATCGACGTGACGGACCACCTACATGCCCGCGTTTATTTATAGCGCTATGAAAAGCGCTATGCTCTCGAATGCGCGCATGAATGTTTATCGCACGTTTGAACGTGCGGCCGCAAAGTATAATCGGCAATTCGTCTCGGATACCGCCTGGCGTTATGGCATTTGCTCGACGGTGGCGATTTCTCAAGCGATCATCGAGCGACGTCGTCATATATTGACGTCAGAGATTCGGAGCGCTTATTGTGTTTTGCGGGAAATTATAATACATTTAATTTCACGTAAAACGTAACAGTGCGGCGAAGAGCAGCCATTTATAATGCCACGTCGAGAATGTCACGGAATAAATAAAGTATCGTCAAGGCCTTTTTTTTGCGTTATATGATTTCTTTCTGCGGAAGATTTTACAGTTACTTTACATTTTAAACTTATTTGTCAATTTAATGTGATTGATTAAAATCTGAATACTGATTAAGGCTACGGTCCACTTGATGCTACAAATGCTTCGAAGTATTTTTTGATTGGTCAATTTATAAAATTCTTTCGATCGATCAATCAAATTCTTCGAAGCATTTGTAGCGCTAAAGGTGCGTTCCATTTAACATACGCTATGCTCCCACGTTTAATAATTGCTAAATCGATTTATCTGTAAATAAGTAATTACGAATATAGACAATTAATGAAACAAAATGTTATGCCTTCCACTTGCGCGTTTAATGGAGAGAGAAAATTTACTTCGTTATATACTTTTTTTTTTTTAATAATTTAGCTTCGTGATCGTTTACACGAAGAACGACGTCTCTCGTGCGGTCGCGTTATGCAAATAATTTCGCATACATCACGCACAAATGCCAGGGAAATGTCCCATAGAAAACTATTAAGCCGGCATTACACGATCCGCCTAACAAGAGACGTGGATTTATGAAGCTTTACAGTTACATGCGCGGAATGGCGCGGAATGACGCGGATAAAACGCGTATCTGTAAAGAATAACTCGCGTAGAAGAAGTTTGACGCGGTAGTGACGACGTGTGTGGAAGTTCATATGAGACTTCGAAGAGGGGATATCTTGAAAGTTTTCACGAAAAGAGCTACTCCAAGCCCCTTAAAAGGTACTCGAAATCCAGCTTATACTCAGGAATACAAATTCCCTTTCCTTTATGTATGTGTGTGCATGTGGAAAAGTACTTCTGGACATTCCAAGCACAACAAATTAATCCTTTAAGGACAAAGTGGAACGAGCAATTGCGTTCTGAGGCCTGGAAACGACGAGGCAGGAAATGTCGTAGATTTAGATAGAAGAGGACATTTACCTTTCTGTCGCCAGGTCGGATAAAATCATATTGGCCTTCCTCGAAATTGATTTATTCGTATAACTTGCTTACTTATTGGCGAACGATGATTGCAAGGGTGAGTGCATTGTTTATATGTTTGGTTAAATGGGTGTGTTAGGTCAAATTCTGTGCTATCCGAAATAATTTAATAGTTCGTCGATATATCGCCCGATATTAGATTTTACGACGATACTAATTGCACCCCACGATCGCTCAAGTTGTAAGTTAATAATGTCCCAAAGTTCAAAATGTAATAATATTCATTAAAATGTTCAGTCAAAGCGGTTTTTCGTGCCTAATATTATTTATTTGATTTTTTGTTTTAATTTATATGAGAAAAAAGTGGTATATAGTTTCAAAACATACATCGTTCATATTAAAGTACATTTATATATAGTAACGTATGCAAGCAAGGAGAATATTTTTGTTCTTTTGCGAATGAGTTTCATTATCAAACTGCAGTAGAAAAACGTAGTAAATATCAGACGCGGTGGCCGGCCGATCCATCAGTCGATCGCGCTACTTTCCAAGCGATTTTAAATCAACTATTAATCTTTCTGTCTGTAATCCGGATCTTTTTTGACATGAAATTTGTTGAAGCGAAATTTCACTCTGAAATTTCTCTGAAATAAAAGGGGGTGGAGTCCGGTTCCGTTATTACTAATTATAAATTATACATTTTAAAATACAAATTTTAATTTTTCCTCAGGTTTGCTCAAATTTTAATTCTTAGTAAAGATTTTAATATTTGAGTTGAGTTGGTGGAAAAATATAATTACAGATGGAGAATTAAAATTTACCCAATCAAAAGTCTGTAATTAGACGAAGAAACGATTTCCTGAAAGTATAAAGATTTGACAGATACAAATCTAAAAATAATTTCATTAAAACAAAAATAATTACGTAGAAATCTCAAGCATGATGAGCAATATTACAGAATTCTGTGAAAAGAGTCCGCAATTTATAATTGAAATTTAATATTTTAATAGCCCAACAAATTACTTTCAGATCTGTATCTAAATTTTTAGATACAAGCAAAATTGATAAATATACATAACGTGTTAAATTAGAAATTGAGTTCGATACGAAAGGAGGGAGCGTAAAAAATTGATCCTGAATGGACACCTTTAAAACCTATTATAGAAGTCTATCTACCTAAGCTATCGGCCTAATACGTATCTATATTAATTTCCACATCCACGTAATAACAGCCAGATATTGGTGTTTCTCTCTAGTAACGCGCGCTACGCGATAATCCGATATTAAATTGAATGTAACAACTCACCTCTCTAAATTCTCCGAGTAATACCTCATATTTATCAGCAGAGAGAGAGAGAGAGAGAGAGAGAGAGAGAGAGAGAGAGAGAGAGAGAGAGAGAGAGAGAGAGAGAGACCCTAAAGACTACCAGTAAATCCAATTCCGATAATCGAAGACTCGAAGGACAGAGGGAAATCTGTTACCAAGCATTCGATCCCCGTGGAAATATCAGTCGATATCCTTAAAGATGCTGTCGGTATCCCGTTTCAAACACGGATACTCCCTAGTTTCTTTTCATGCGTCCGTTAAGTGCTTCCACTCGACGTGTAACACGAAACTGCGTTTCGCCGCGAATTTACTTGGTGAGAACGCCCACGGCGTGATTGCACATGTATAAGAGGATACGATCGGTCATAGAAAGAAGTGACAAAAAGGACGACTGTGCGATCGATGTCCTCGCTGAGAAACTACAAAATGCGGCCTCGTCGGGGAAAAAATGTGTGTACACGATTTTTCCGATCAATTTAAAAAGCAAGTTTTTGCCACGGTGGATTATCTCTGCCATTCTTTAAGCAAACAAGATACAAGAGCCAATTTTTCTCGGCGAGGTTAAACTAGATTTACATATTGACTAAAATGCCGATCATGAAACAAACGGAATGTTATTACACGCATTTTACTTAAATTTAATTTATTCTTAAAGTCAAAAATTATTTTTACTTGTAATTCCGAAAGTGGCATTTGTTTGTAATAATCAGAAATTATATAAACAATGATAAATTATACATCAATAACATTATTTTAATTAAAAAACATTTTGTTGACTCGCGATAACAGTATTAATGAAACAAAATTTTATCAAAATACAAGCGTGTCAAATTTGTTTTATTATATTAATATTTTTTTATTTAATATTTGTATTTGAATCAACAAAATTATTTTAAAAAAAACAAAATTAAAATAACGCTGTTGATACAATATATAACCGCACAGAAATGGATTGTACATTTTGATCCAGATGGAAGTTGAAAATGACAAAGTGTTATTTGCTCTTTTGATATCTAACAATGCGTAGATTAGAGATAAATATATTTTCCGGACATTAAAGAGAGAGAAAGCAAAGATGAGTGCAAACGAATACAAACAACGCGGACAGACTTAAGATTTTTGTATTCACGTCAGTTGCATTTAAAGGCAAATTGCGTGGACGCCATTATTCTGATACTGCGTATCTTTGGGAATACAACATCTTGTCCAATTCCGTCACATCTCTGGCCTCAGATAGCACAGAAAGTTTAAAAGAGTTCGAAAAGAATTCGATACAACAAAAATGTGATATGTCATCAATTCTGAGCAGAGTTGGGTAGTAACTAGTTAAAACGTGAAAAAGTAGTAACTAGTTAAAACGTTAAAAAGTAGTAACTAGTTAAAAGTTAAAAAAAAAGTTAAAAAGTTAATAACTTTTAACTTAACTTAGTTAATTTTTAATGCATCAATTTTTAACTTAATTTAGTTACTTTTAAACTTTAATTTGTTAACTTTTTTTAAATTAAAAATTTTTCTATCTCTTAACGCTAATATTTTTTTTATATAAAATCAAATATTAGAGAATTAATTTAGAAAAAGTTCAATGATTTTATGATGAGAGATCTATAATAAGAGTCACACCATACAGTAGCCAGTTTTAAATCGCTAGGTTTTGTCAATTCCCGCTTATATTTAAATCTATACTAATTTTAAGTATAATAAACGTTATATTTCAGCAACATAAATATGAAACAAGCCTTGTACAACGAAAAATCGTTGTAGAACAGTATACTGCACATCCATTCATTTTCTAAATTTTTACGTATATTTTTTGTAACAAATATTTAGTCGATGTAGTCGTAAACATGTATGAGCAGACGTTTCAGAAGTTAACGAACCTACCCTTCTCTCTCGCAAGTTTTGACAAAAACGCCTTATGATGTGATTCTTATATATAAGTAACTTACATGTGAATATAAAATTAAATTTACCTAATAATCTACATTTGTAAGTGTTATTTAAAGTAATCTCATTTTAAGTAAAATTGGAACATTCTAATCTCAAAAATAATTTTTTTCAAAAGTAACTTTTTTTTAAATTTAGGTTAATTCAATCTTAACTTTTATTAAGTTAATTCTTTATTCCTTCAACTTTTAACTTAATTTTATTAATTTTATAAGTCATTAACTTTAACTTAATTTAGTTTAAAAAGAACATTAACTTACTCAACCTTGATTCTAAACTCATTTTCAGATGCAACAAGAATTCTTTTCAGAAAAAGAATTCTTTTTACCTCTGAAATCAAAGAAATAAAAAAAAATGGATTGATTTACATTTTGACTCAGATAAAAATTAAAAATAACAAAATGTTATTTGTCTCAAGGGATTGGATTACCATTGCTGGTTTAATATCTAATAATGCACAATGTAACTTGTTCCGTATAGTGTCTTGCACTACAGTATTGAGATAAAATTGTAATCATTCATGTAATATGTTATACTGCAGTTAGTGTTTACCGGGCTGCGAACAAAAAGAATTGCCTTCTATCAGGGCTGGACATGTATTTGAAATACTTTTATTTAAACCACAGTTTTTGCAATATAAGTATATTTTGTATTTTGTATTTCAGTGGAGCACATGAAAGTATTATGTATTTTGTATTAAAAATCGAAAAAGTGTAAGTTTTTTGTGCTTTGTAATTAAAATAATAACATTTAACTGTCAATCTTGGGGGGTATCTGAAATACAAAATACAAGATACTTTCAATCTTTTGTTATTAATATTGAAATACAAAATACTTTTATACGCTGCCATGAAACACAAAATACAAAATATTTGCGCCGCTGAAATGCGTAATACAAGATACAATTGTCTTACAAATACCGTTTTTCAAATAAAAATATTTCAAATATTATACATGCTCAGCTCTGCCTTCTGTAAGAATTGAACTCACAAATATAATACCTCGAATCCGGTTCATGATCCAAACGCGATTCAACGCTCTACTCGTAAGCTAGAGAAGCGTTATACACATTCATCGGACAAGTACCACTACTTTTCTTCTTAGAATCTCTTCTTCTTAGAATATTTATGTTATAATATTTCTCTGCAAGTCCGCATAAATTGTACGAGAGATGAATTACCGGTAATACAAATATAACTACGCTCTCGAGATTGAAATGAGAAATACGAGCACACTCAACGAACGACCGCCTCTCATTTCCTTCCGTTGAGCACAACCGAGTTAATAATTTTCCCTTTAAGACTAAGTTTGAAAAAATAAGAGTTTCATGGGATCAATGAAAATAAAAAAAAACAGAAACGTTTTAAATAGCAACAAAGACACGCATAATCGTGTACTTCAGGTGCCTTTTCATGCAGCGAAAAAATTGCCGCGATTGATGGTTACGTGATCATTCGCTGTTCGCTAGCCAATAATCGCTATTCGCCGAAATTTTCCAGCTTTTAGCGAATGTCGTGGAATATCGGATGTTGTACTACATACTATGTAAAGATATGTTATAAAATATATTATAAGATATATAAATGGATATATAAATGATTATAGATATATAAATGGATTTTCGTGCATTTATTTGATGGTAATAATATACTTGTGTATAAATAAATGAACACTGCATTTGTTGATTATATAACATAATCCAGTTCATAACTGAATGATCCTCCATCTAAAAAGATAAAAAAAAAATTTATAGATAATAAATATATTAATAATTTACTGTATATTTATTAAATACACAGCATTTAAAAACACTTCAAAGCATATAACCAAGTATAAATACGTACTTTAGTAGATATTGCGAAACGATTTTCCTTATTTCCCAATATCTTTTGGATAAGATTGCATCTTTCAAACGATGTGTAATCATCAATAACGACGAAATGCGACGCTCACAAACTATTCGCGGCGAATTATTCGCTGTTCGCTAAAAATCATTCGCAGCGAAAAATTCGCTGCATGAAAAGGCACACCTTCATGTGCGTATACTCGCGTATTACATACTTAAAAATTCGGATGATCTATTCTTTTTTATATTCGGAAATAGAGAATAGAGTCCGGGAACACACGGATAATACCGCGGAATTTTCAACTCCATCGCGTGGGCGACCCTCGTGAGGGAAGATAGCACGCGAAGCTCCGATACACCCTGCTGTCTACTTGTCAATACGACGACACACAGGACTCATGCCGGCGGCGCAGGAGCGGGACGGAGGGGGGAGAAAGCGCGAAGCATTATTCGCGATGGATAAGCACACGCGATAACGTCTCGC
>NW_017299038.1:50479-89088 GCF_001594075.2 Trachymyrmex cornetzi
GCCGTCTTGCGGAAGTAACGGACCGATACGATCATGCGATTATTGTTGTGGCGAGCTCGATCGGACGCGCCTCGTCACCGTCGTCGGTCGTCGTCTTCGTGCGTGACATGTCGCCGCGGGTGGCACGCCGCCAAGTCTCGTGGCAACCCTCGCCGGAGCGGTGATCGAAACCCGCGTGCGAAATCGTCGCACGTGTCACTTGAATGCCGCCGTCGCGTTGCGGGCCGCAGTTCGAATGTCGAAGCAACAAAGGGCCCGTTCCCGATTCAAGGTAGTTATACCGCGAAGGTTAGGCACGCCAAGGGATGCGCAGAGCCGAGGGTGGCGACGGCCGGGACGGTGGTGGTAGTGACGGCGGCGATGCGTCCCCAGCTCTCTAATTAGGTCGCCCGTCTGCCCGCCCGAATGTCCCACCGGCTTAATAATTGCTTCCTACCGCGGCCCCGTAACAATGCCATTATCGATTGTTTAATAGACAATAGAATGGGTTGGCTAGATAGCGATGAGCATCGCGAGTGACGTTTCGCAACGTTCGAAATTCTGTAGCTCTTGTTTCGCTGAGCTGGCTGAGTGTCAATCCGCGGCGGTTCTCTTTGTTTGCAAAACGGAACAGCTGAGATGCGGGACTGTCGTTTGATCGAAAACGGTGCCCCGCGATGCTTATCCGCGTTTTTGGAGCGCCGTTTAATAATAAGTCATAACCTTGTACTGAGAATGCTTTATACCGGTGAATTGTAAAATTATATTTATACAAATAAATTTCTTTGTTGTGCATGCAAAAATAAGTGTATTTAAAAATATTTTAAAACGTTACTTTTCAGAGAGTTGATATTTATATATCAATATTCTAAGTAATGAAGTTTAATGGACTTTCTACAATAAGCCATTACCTAAGCTTTAAATCCTAAGACAAAAAATTAATAGTCAAAATAAAATGTAAGAAGAATAATTATAATTAGTCATTTTCTTACGATTTAAGATTTAAAGGTATTGACTTAGATAATGGATTATTGTAGAAAATTTATAAAAAACTATACAACAAAAATAAAACATTATTACGAACCTTTTTAATACAGCGTAATATTTCTTATGTATTAGGTAATCACTCCTCTAAGGTCTTTGGTTCTCTGTACTGATACTAGAGAAAAAGACATGGAGGAGTGGTTGACTTCAAGAACAACGACGGAGAATCATCCTCAAGGTGATTCTGGGACTGCAGAGATACTGGGAGGTAATCATCAGTTTTACGTAACTAGTCACGCTAGACCTACATATTGCAGTGTCTGCAGGGATGCTCTTCCTGGTAAGGATTTTTTTCATTGTAAATTACAATTATTTAAAGATAGTGGTTAAATTAATAATGTTACATTGTTACAGGTGTTACTTCTCATGGTTTGAGTTGTGAAGCTTGTAAATACAAGGTACACAAAAGATGTGTTGCAAAAGCAATAAATAATTGCAAGTGGACAACATTGGCATCCATTGGAAAAGATATTATTGAGGACCAAGATGGGGTGTGTATATACGTTATTAAAAATATATCTTTGGAAATTAATAATCAAAAAAGTATATAATTTTAATCAGAAACATATCTTTTAATAACTTCTTATAATCGTTCGTCTGATAAATGTATCAACAATGTACAATTCTTGTATCATTTAATCTTTATTGTAGAACATTACGATGCCACATCAGTGGATGGAGGGGAACTTGCCAGTGTCCTCAAAGTGCTTCGTCTGCGAAAAGACATGCGGTTCTGTACTTAGGTATTTACATCCCACTACGTTTTTACGTAAGTAGTTGATAAAATTAAATAGATATTCAAATCAACATATTATACATAGGCTTCAAGACTGGAGATGCGTGTGGTGCAAAGCAACTGTACATACAGCATGCAGACCTGCCATGAGTATCAAGTGTCCATTAGGACCATGTAAACTCAGTATAGTGCCTCCTACGGCTTTGCATAATATAGGTAATCTATCTGTTTGTATCATAAAATATATCATTTGTATGAATTTGTATATAACTATCCAAATATCAAACTTTTATAATAGTAATAATTGTGTACGTGATTCAATTATTATCAGGCAGCGACGAAGCTTGGGAAGCAGTTAGACCTACGGGATGCAGTCCACTTTTAGTATTTGTAAACAGTAAATCTGGTGACAATCAAGGTATTAAGTTTCTAAGAAGATTTAAACAATTACTGAATCCCGCACAAGTGTTCGACCTTGTACAAGGAGGACCAGGTCCAGGGTAGGCAAATCTTTATACGCTAATTACAATTAATCAATCGTGAATCTATAATTCGTTAGCATACGTGTAGCAAAGTGTGTATAAACGCTTCGAATACAAGAATTACGTGTCTTGCTCAGATTACGACTGTTCCGGCATTTTGATCCCTTCCGGATTTTAGTATGTAGTGGTGATGGATCTGTAGGATGGGTTCTTTCAGAAATCGATCGACTTGGAATGCACGTGAGTAAATGCGTATTTTAAAACTATGAGTGATAATTTTTTTATCACTTTATCTCTTTCAGCATGATTTCTTAGTGACTATCACTTCATCTCAAATCTAATTACGCTCTACCAGGGCTGCATTGTTTAAAGCGTTTAAGCGTATTTCTTTCTGCGCATAGCCTAGAAATTTAGCGATATTTTTTGACTTACAATACATAATGCATGAATGTAAATTGCAGTTAAAATTCATTATACATGAGATTAAAGGAGCATTACTGTATATTGTTTTAAACTTTAATATATCTATTTTTTAACATACAGAGTGATTCTTAATTATATGTCAATTCAGAGACTAAATATAGAGAAGAATTTATATATATACATAATTATTATTAAATAATATATTTTAAAGTATTATTTTTGAAAAAAAAAATATGTATGAATCTTTCTTTCCAAAATATTTAGATTTTTTTTAGTTCAATTGAGAATTGTGAGATGACTTTCGATATTTTCGAAACATCGTCAGAATTATCACAAGAGAGGGTATATTTAGACAAGATATGACATGATTAAATTTGATTTGAATTTCATCCTCTCAATATCGACAACTTAATTCTTGAAATTGAGATTTGTAATTTACAGTTTGATTAGCTCTGAATTATAATCTTTTGAGATGGGTGCAAAACTTGGATTGGATTTAGTATCGCATTACTTCTTGTTCAAATAAGTTATATTCTCGTAACAACTTTCTGATGACATTTTGAAGGTATCGGAAAATGTACATTCAAACTTTCGCGCTTATCTTATTTAATTGTCTTGGAAAGAGAGATAGATTAGAGAATGGACATTCCAAATATTTTGTTTAATTTATTACAGCTCGGAAAATAAAACTTTTTTCTCGAACTCCGCTTATTCTTTTGAATTATTGATGTATATTCGAAAGAATTGCTCTGTAACTAATATATACAATGTTTGAGTAGTGCTAATATTCAGAGCTATAATATTGCAGCCAATGGTATTAATTTTTTCAAACTTTTGATTATAAACTGCATGGCGTGTCTCTTTTTATGATTTTATTCCAGATGAAATCGGTGTGTGTGCTTTAGGCTTCTTTATATACACGAAGCTTTGTTAACTTTTTTTGCAGGCGGTAAGTGTATGCATGACTATCTAATCTATCTAATCTACAGTTTTTATTAGGAACTAATATAATTAAAATGTACTACTAAATGCATTGCATAAAATGAAGAGAAATATACATTTTATTTTTTAAATTTGCAGAGGCAATGCCAAATTGGAGTACTACCTTTAGGAACAGGAAATGATTTAGCGCGCGTATTAGGGTGGGGTTCGTCATGTGACGATGACGCGCATTTACCTCAATTAATGGAGAAGTATGAGAAAGCGGGTACAAAAATGCTAGATCGGTGGAGTATTATGACATTCGAACGCAACATATCTTTGTCATGTCACAAAGTAGCTCAGCCGGACCCGACTATAAAATCAAGCATAGCTCATCAGTATGAAGACAGCGTTCTTGCTCATTTAACAAATATTTTGCAATCTGATCAGGAAAGTGTAGTTTTATCTAGTGCCAAGTAAGTAATATAATCACACATATACATAAAATATATATGCATATAATTTAAAAAGAAAAATCAAATAAAAGCAATATATATGCATATATATATATATATATATATATATATATATTCGAAAATAATATTATTGCAGTTTCATGAAAAATTAAATAATAAAAATGTAAGGCGATTTTCTTCTGTAAAATAGTGTTTTTAAGTATAAATATTAAAAGTTTGTTAAACTTAAAAAACTACCTCGCGCAAAAAAATGGCTTACACTTTTGCTAAGTTTATTTATATATTTATTTATACTGAAGAGAGGATCCAAACGTATATTTATCTCTTATAATAAAGTATATATAATTACACACTTACAACCTGTGTTGGCTCTCAAAGGCTTTTCTTTAACGTTTTGATTTACACTTTTATTACTTAACTGTTCACGAAGTTTCACAATGCAATAATATTCTTCTGGGATTTCGGGACACCCTCTATGAATTTGCATGAGGTTTAAGTTTTAGCATTTAAATTAAGAGGTTTTTCTTACAGAGTTTTATGTACAACAGTAAAAGATTTTGAAACATATATACTAGAAGCCAGTCTAAACACAGGGGACCAACAATTGGGAGAAAAATGTACAATACTTCAACAAAAACTTGACTTATTATTGCAAACATTATCAAAAGAAGAAAGCTATTTCTCCGATAATACGGAAGACATTGACGTTGGCACTTTAAAAACTGATACTTTTAGCGCCATCCAAGAGAAAGGTGATTTAGAAAAACCAGAAAAAGAAATGACAAATTTTAAAAAAATTAAAAGAACATGCTATATGGAGAAAGATATTGTAATGTCCAGGTACAGCATATATTCATATATTGATATATATTGTATTATAAATGTAGAAAGTGAGACGTATATTTTAATGATGTTTATAGAGTAAATAGTTTGAAAAAAGCTGTCAGGAAATTAGTGGAACACGCAGAAACATCTGTCGACGAGCAGAACAATCCTTCAGATGAGAAACAAAGCAGTAAGATGTCAAATATCGCAAGAGTATTCGATAGTTCTCCGATAAATACTATGACAAGTAAAATTAAACTTGTCATAGTATTTATCGGAAAACTATTGAATACTTTCTTTATATTGATAACAATAAAACTGATTTTCATATTTGTTTTTTTCGTACCGCATTATGGATAACTTTGGCGAAAAGCAGCAATTGAACATGATTTATCAATAAACTTATATTGTTGGCCTGATCGCAAACAGATCAGGCTATATGTCTACCAGTTGCAGAATCCAGCAGCATAGAGATCTCTTGCCCAAGTTCTACTCCTAATGTGGCATTCCTGAGCCCAATGCCGGATTTAAGGAGAGACTCGCAACCCGAAGAATTACTGACGCTTCCTGCACCCGATAGTTTTGCCGACAGTAGACGAAACAGCGAAAACATACCACAAGGGTAACTTTCAACATGAACTCAATGGCGTATTGTCAATACTTGCATTCTACAAGTTACACGTAACTCGATGTAATTTTAGAGTTCTCAATTTTGACGTACCCGCAGTACAAACTATCAGCGGTCAACAAGAAATTCAAGCAGCTATTAATGATAATCTTCTATTGTCCGAACCGACACAAATAGAAGCTTCCTCTGACGTTCCAATAACTGTGACAAAAATCACTTTAGACACAAGTACACCGTCAGATGATGCGACTACAGTCGTATCTCTCGACATGGATTCGTTTCATTCTAAAAACATTTCGCCAGAACATGTGCAAAAACCTGCGATAATCAAACTAGAAACTAGAAGTAGCTGTACCAACAGTACAGATAGCATGGTTTCCGAAACTTTTGATTCCAGGAGTTACACTGTGCGAAATAGCACATTGAGTGAAGTTGGTAAGTAGATACTTACCAATATGGCAAGTATCGTAAAAGTGTCACTTTGTATGTATTTCTTATCTTGTTATTAGATAATTTCTCTGACACTTTTCAGATCATAAAGACAGCGATATATTTGACTCTACGAGAAAATGGGAAAACGCGGAGATAGGATACTACGACTCGCCGGATAATTCCGATATGCTTTCCAGTGAAATTCAACACTCGGAAAGCGGCTTGGAAGATTTGAGCTCCCTCAGACAGGATGTTATTATGGGTGATGTGATAATGGGGCATGATTCTGTCAGTGAAGGCTTAGAATTTGAGGAATCACATAGATATTGCGGCTTAGCTCAATTCAGCGAAGGGAATGACATTGGAAGATACTCATTTAAGAAAGGCAGAAAAAATATAAAGACGGATAAAGAAGTAAATAAATATTTCGATTTTTTTAAATGAAATATGTGAAATTAACACTATTTTATTATATAAGTTAATTTTATATATTTTATGTATATAATATTTATGTACATAATATATAAAATTAACTGTGTTTTCTGTTATCAGGGAATGCTAAGTAAATATAAAATGGAGGGCTTAACAACATGCGTCCGTGTCTCAGGAATTAAGTCGCCGCAATCTGTGGAAACAAACGTTGTACTTGAGACTACGTTTGAAACCTTTGAAAAGGAGAAAACATCCGATTTGTTGGGACCAGTATGCTGTTTCCCCGTTCCGGACAATACCAACGAAAAGTGCTGTACAAATTTTCCGCCACAGATTAGTGTTATCGTTGATCCACCAAGTCCAACGTTGTCAATTGAGAGTCATCACAAATTTAATTTAGATTACAAATTGGATCCACATGACAAGCAATACAGTGGCAATAGTATGGAAAGACGTAAGTTTGATCAATTAAAAAATTATTACATGGAAATTATAAATGCATATATTTTAATAATTTTTCTAATAATGCAGTAAGCGTAGAGTTACCCAACTCAGGCTTCTCTCCGCAAGCTACACGTCGTATAAGCAGCGGAAGTTTGTTGAAGGCATCAGAAGTTGTGTCGTTAATGGCAACTACCGCTCGTTTAGGTGGCTCGAGTGTGAGCTTGCGCCACGAAAGAGCAAAATCTGTAGACAAAACGGAGGACGTGAAGAAACTTCCTATAATAAATCCTTTAGTTCGATTGCCCATGTGGCCAAGTGAGTAAAAATACAATGTTAAAATATGATTATTTTATATAATTATTTACGTGTCTTTTTTGTAAATACAGATGTAAGTGGAGGAGCTGGTCTTATCAGTCAAGTTTTGTTGGCAAATGCAGACGCTCTATGTGCACCGGTATCGCCATTAATGGATCCAGACGAAACATTGATGTAATTCACACATATCTGATATCATTATGTAATTAGTACATTTGATATATATATATAGATATCACGAAACTTTTTTTTGTATTACAGGGAAGGCTACTTTGAACGATGTGTCATGAACAATTACTTCGGTATTGGCATAGATGCAAAGATTAGTCTCGATTTTCACAATAAGAGAGAAGAGCACCCTGAGAAATGTCGATCGCGTGCTAAGAATTACATGTGGTACGGTGTCTTGGGCTCTAAAGAGTGGATACAGAAAACTTATAAAAATCTTGAGCAGAGAGTTCAATTGGAGTGCGACGGTCAAAGGATACCATTGCCGTCCTTGCAAGGAATTGTGATATTAAATATACCGAGGTACTTGTGATAATAAATATATCTATATATGATTTTTAATGATCTAAGTTAAAGTTTTAAAAGCAAAGTTTTATTCCCTGATAACAGTTTTATGGGCGGTACAAACTTTTGGGGAGGTACAAAGGAAGGAGATCTATTCTTAGCACCATCGTTCGACGACCGTATATTGGAAGTAGTTGCGGTCTTCGGATCTGTTCAAATGGCTGCTTCGCGACTCATAAATTTACAGCATCACAGGATAGCTCAGTGCCAAACAGTCCAAATTAATATCTTAGGAGAAGAAGGTGTTCCTATACAAGTCGATGGGGAGGCTTGGATTCAACCACCTGGTGTGATAAAAATTATACACAAGAATCGCATGCAAATGCTTTATAGAAATAGGGTAAGTATCTATCAGGGCTCGCAAACTCCTTTGCTGTTTTGTCATTAGTTGTCTACAGCATTGTGGATTTTTAATAACAAATAATAACGAAGTGTGACATCTCATATATACACCTTTAAGACTTGAGTCACAAGACAGTTATCATACAAGATAGTTACTTGTTATTAAAAATCTACAATGCTGCAGACAACTAATAGCAGAACGAGTTTATGAATCCTAGTATTTGTCGTGATTTTTTAATGGAAAAAATAATTTTAATTTATGTAATCGAAAATATTTTTTGTCTCAGGCACTTGAAACCTCATTGAAAACATGGGAAGAGAAACAGCGCAGTACATTAAACGCTCAATCTTCTATAAACAATGCATCACAGTCTAAACCACAGTTGCAACTTTGCAATAAGCCTCCTCAGTTGAATGATGAAGAATTAAATGTCCTATTAAGTTTTATTGAAACTGTAACGACCTTGGTCAAGTGGGTAAAACTGCTGATTATATCACATCCGACCTTGGAAAGAGATCTGTACCAAGTAGCCTCGCGAACAGCATACGCGCTTGAACAAGTACATCCCAATGGTAAAATCTTGCAAGGGGTAAGTTTGAATTAGGGAATTAGTTAGAAATTTGTCACGATAATCTACTTATTTTTTTAACTTTTTCGATTTGTTAATACAGGTAAGCCTGAGACCCACGGTAACCGAATTGGTATCAAGCGCACGGCAATTGTACGAAGAATCTTGTGA
The DNA here is from genome assembly GCF_001594075.2 of Trachymyrmex cornetzi. NCBI lineage: Eukaryota > Metazoa > Arthropoda > Insecta > Hymenoptera > Formicidae > Trachymyrmex > Trachymyrmex cornetzi. The sequence goes on from NW_017299038.1 coordinate 59,272, forward strand.
ATTACTGCACGATAAAGCACATAACTTGGTGAGCGGAGCAAATGTTATGACTGTAAAATATTTACGCAATGATTAAACTAACAGTTATTTCCTTAACGTAGAAATTACGAGAAGATTTAGGAAACAAGTTATCTGTATCTCTAGCTCAAATGGAACAGCAATTACGAAAATGTACCTTTGATGAAGGAGGCACAGGGCTGGTTTACTTGCAAAATATTCCCGCAGATGATCAGGTATAGTTCTTTCTTATAATGCTTAATGCAATGCTGCTTAAAGTCAATTATTTAAAGAGATACGAGTTATGAAATTAACTATTTTTACATTTTTGTCATGTATTTTGCATTGTGATAAAGTTTACATATACACTGAGAAAAAATTTATTAAATTTTAATAAATATTACTTTGAATGGTTCCAGCGGAATATTTATTTACGGTAAATAAATATTTATATAAATGACAAAAAAAATGATAATTGAATCAAACTAATGGTTTTTGTATCTAATAAATACGTGTTTATAAATTTATTAAATATATTCTAGGAATATTCAAAGAAATATTTATTAAAATTTAGTAAATTTTTTTCACAGTGTACATTTTGTAATATTTACATTTAATTAACGGAATACTAATTGAATTTTTAATACTTAATATACAAAAAGTTTATTTTATAACTATTCAAGTATTCACTCACAAATATAATTTAAAGAATTAGATTTATATAGACTCTTTAGGTGGTACGATTAATTTATCTGTTCTATATTTATAGTTGTTCATAATTTTCCACAAGATTATTAAAATCAAGCGAAACACATTGATGATAAAATTAACGATAAAAATTTCCATTATCTTATTCTATTGGTATTCGATATTCCATCTTTCCAGTATATTCCAAAAGAAGATTATATAGAACACTATTCTTGTAAATAAGTTTTGAGAAATGCTAATTGGTTAGTTGGATAACACAAAGATATGTAATATTATGAAAGCACCTCTCTTTACATACATATTTTACACGAAAATTTACAATCTTTTTTGAGAAAAGTTTACAATTTATTAAGCGTAAATGTTGTTTTCAAATGATAATTAATACATTATCCTATGCTTTGTTTCGGATTGATTGAGTGCTCAATCCCAGTGCTGGTAATATGCTTTTAAGTATTAATGCTTATGACATTAGAGAAATAGAATTAGCATTTTTAGAGACTTAGTTTTGCGGAACATGATGCTGATTATTTTTGTATACATTTGTATGTATGTGCGTGCGTGCATGTATTACATCTGCTGAGAGATGGAATTGCCGTTTAGATTGCCTTTTTATTTGTTTATTCTCGCTTGCGGCTCTACTGTAGTCCACAGTGAGACAAACATATATTGTGTGATATTTAGCGACGCTGTACTTATCTTCAGTTACGTTAGCCAACGCAACACATCCGAGTATGCACTTGAATTATATGCAACTTAACTTTTACTTTTGTTATCGCGCCTCCGGTTTCTCATGATTTCGTGAGAGTTTGTTGCACTGTAACAATGAGAGGGGAACTTTCGTGATTTTATGAGAGATGTATCTTTTAGCGAATGTATATGAATCTTGCTAAAGTACAACAATAAATATATATAATGGAATATCTTATATATATTGTCTCATTAATGTATACCGAAAGCATATCTGCAGTATTTGCGCGACTTTGAATCACACTATCGCAAACGGCCATATAGGTCATTCGAGAGCTACTTTGTATGCCTGACGAATCCATTGTCACGTTTAATCCCGAGTGCAAATCTTCACCTGCATATGATTAGCATGTTTCTAACGTATGCGTACAAAATAGCATACCGCTTTACTACTAATCTGACTAACCGTGTACTAACCGACATCTCGAACTCTGGATCTGCAGGGAGATAAAAAAAATCGTCATCGAGGGTTATTTTGGTTGAAGTGTCGTCGCACTGCTGGCAGCGGGGGTCCGACTCGAGATCTGGTTACTACTTGGGGAGTTCCAGAGGTCTGTACGTGGTTGGAAAATCTGCGACTGGCAGAATATACGGAGAAATTCGTTGCTCATGATATACGAGGTAGAGAACTGTTAACCTTAGCTCGTCGAGATCTAAAAGAGTTAGGAATCACAAAGATTGGACATATGAAACGTATTTTACAAGCCATCAATGATCTGAATAACTGAGTTCAGGTCATGTAAAATGTTGTCTCGAAGAGGGCGTATTCCTCTGTCTCGTTAATTGTATTAACATTTTAGGGCAAGAAAATATCTATTTTCTATGAATTTATTTCGTTTGTATATTCTTGCTCTAAAACGTTATAATTACAATTCTCGAGTGACATTATGGGGATTAAATGGAAAGAAATGTTGAAATCTATCTAATGTTACTGCACGGAAGGAGACCATCTTACTTGTTACTGTATAATAAATTCAGCTTTGCACTTGTGAGTAGTCTTTGTATGGAAGAAAACCATTTTGCCTGTGTCGAATTCTTTATTAAAAAAAATTGTACATGTGAAATGGTTTCCTTCCATATAAAGATTACACACAAGAACGAAGCTGAATTTATTATGCACTAACAAATTTTCAGCGCAATTCTATTTATATATCCGTATATATAGTACAAAATACGTGATTCTAGAATAGGCACTTTTGTCCTTTTAGATATACATTGAAATGTAAAGAAATTTTCTTTAATGTTGCAAATACGTTGATTTAAATTCGTTAGTGTTTTATACAAGACATTGTATAAAAGACAAAAATAAGTAAGTCGTTGTAAATCTTATTAGTATCCTACCTAGAGTATTAGTACTCCACTATTAGTCTCTATTAGAGTCCACTATTAGACTCCTTCAAAGGTCACAAGTTTATATCACAAATAGTTCAGATTTATGTTGTAATGTATGTACTCATGATTCTACTTTTGCAAACTGGAGATTTTCCATGTCTCTTTTAGATACATATATCAATCTGTACATACCATTTTCAATCTGTAATAAAACTATAAGATATATTGGTCAATTGTTTAAATATGTCTGTATAAGTATGTATGATTTTATGAAATTTTATTGAAAATAATGTTAATCAAAAAAGCTATATAACAGGAAGGCATTTACCTGATATATTTTTCCAACAAAAAAAAGATAACAAGAAAGTTTAGAATGTTAATCTTTGATAAATAATTTTGATTATTAAATATTATATTATTTCTAATATTTTTAGAAATTTTCAAATTATTCACTATATAAAAAAATGCAAAAATTTTAACTAGTTTTATACAGAATGTGTATATAATATCACTATTTTTATATGTTTCAAAGATTATTAAGTCAGTGATAGTTTTAAAAACATTGAAAATTAACATACATCCCATTGAAGCAATAAAGGAAAAAGATATTTCTCATAAGCCTGCTCATCTCCAGTCAAAATTACATAATCGAGCGGCTACGAAAAATTCATCACAGATAATTAAATATTTAAAAATTAAATCAGTTTTCCAGAAAAAAAGGAAAATAATAAATTAAATTCTTTGGTCTTCTTAAAACTAATATATTGTAATTTTCATGCTTATTTAATACAATCCCTAAAATGTCAATTTTTATAACTATGTCTTCTGCTCTTTTTATATGTATATAGATATACTTGTGTCAATGTTATCTTGTGTGTATTCTTCAGATATTCTTGCAGTAAGATAAGATTATTAATATATGAAATATTGACAATCTCATATTATCGTGTACAATCCACATGTGTATGATAACATTCCTTTCCAAAATGTGATTATGTTATTTTATATAGGAAAAGATGAGATAAGGTGAATTCCTTAAGCGGAAATGGCTATTTTTTTATTAATGACAAAACAAATGAAATTGTAACATAATGAAGCTTTAAAATGTTTATTACGAAATCATAATCAAATTTTCAAATCTTGCAAAAGATTTTTATAAAACTTAATTTTGGTCCATTTTACCTTATAGGTAAGGTACTAATAAAATTTGCGACAGACTTGGAAAATTGAGAAAAGTCAGGGAAATTGAAATTGATCATGGAAAACCGGAAAAAGTTAGGGGAAAATATAAAAGAGACTGGAATTTTGAACTTTGCTCACAATTCCCTTAAACTGTTCCTATTCTAAATAATTTTTTAATATTATATCTGATGTTTATAACAAATACGTTCAAAACTCGTGCACTTTAAACGATTTTTTTTGAATAATTAAAATTTATATTTTATTCAGTAATTTTATTTGATCATCCTTTTTCGTCATAACTGCATTCTTTTTTTCAACTAATTAATTTTTTGTTGGCTTGAATTTGCCCCCAAAATTTTATTATGTTACTAAGCTTCTACATATATTTTTAATAATATAAACTTATAGCTTTCTTACAATCCTTGATTCTAAGTGTTAAAATTTTTTACACATTTTATATTGGTCATGGAAATTTCCCATTTTTATTTAAAAAACCTGGAAAAGTCAGGAAATTTTAAAGTTCATTTTCTGTAACAACACTAAATTTAGTAAATGAATCATTTTACCCTGCGGTCCATCTTTACCCCACCCTCTCCTACTTTATTAAAATAAAGCAATTATCGAATGTACCTCACAATTTATGGTGAATGTTAAAAAGATGTTAATCTTAATGTATAAGTGTTAATCTAAATGTTAATCTTAATATATAAACAAACGTATTTAATCGTATTTAATTACTGTTCCTAATAAACAGTATTTTAAAAATAAGCTTCGAATGAATTTGAAGAAGAAATAGTATTTATAGGATATAAGATTTTCAGGAATCTATTTTCATTTATATGTTTTCTAAACATTTCTTTCACTGATGTATTTTATACTTCTTTTCGAATGTATGTATTCGTGAGAGTATATTTTATCCTTTTACCTGTGATATTTTTCTAATCTTAAAGTTATTACTATGTAATTCAGAATGGATAAGCAGATTTACGTGAAGATATATTTTTTCTTCTCAATTTGTGACTCTTTGACAATTTGTGAATCTTTGAACTATACATAAAAGCAGTGATATTATACACACATTCTGAACTAGTTTAAAATCATTGCTTAAAAATGTTCGCGTTTAGCGTTTTTGGTAAATCTTTAGATTAGGGGACCCTCCCCAATGACTTTGATCTTGACATATGTTATCAAAGTCAAGGACTCTGAGTGACCTCCAACAAATTTTAGCCAACAAGTTTCGCTCGTCCTTCGTTAAAAAGTAATTAATAACAAAAGTTTCAAAAATAACGTATTAAAGATTTACCACGTTTTTATATAGTAAATAATTTGAAAATTTCTAAAAATGCTTGAAATAATTCACACTTGACAATTAAAATTATTTATCAGAGATTAACATTATAAACTGTTTTGTTATATTTTTTTTGTTAAAAAATGTATTAGATAAATGTGTTCGTGTTTTATACAGATACAGTTAAATATAATTAATCAATAAACCTTATAATTTTAGATGAAAATAGTATGTATGAATTGATATATATATCCAAAAGAGACACAGAAAATCTCTAGTTTGCAAAGTAGAACCATGAGTACATACATTACAACTTTTCTTCCTTTATTAAATCTGACAGTACTGTGATAAAAACTAATCTGTAATGCAAGAAAAATTATCTCTACGATATTAAAATATTATTTATATTCCAATATTTTAGCAATATACAATATTTATAATATTCTTAAGGCTTCCACGGATGCTTTCTGTATAAAGATTATGCGTTTCGCGGGTTTTCTCCGTGTGCAGATCCATTCTTGGAATGCCTTTGGAACTGTATTATAAATCCTGTGCTATATAAGAAAAATCTCGCATTGGATCGAAAAAGCTATTTAAGAATAAACGTGTTCAATTTGTTATATACAAGCACTTTATCTTGATGAAAGTAGATATATAAAATCTACTATTGCCAAGATAATTACTACATAATTTCTACATGTATTAATCTTTTTGTACTTAAGTATATTATAAATTACAATATTGCATTATATAAGATGAAAATTTTACGAATTATTCACACTCTGTATAAAGAGATCACTATTCTGTAATAAAATTAAATATCAAAATTCTGTATTTTAAAATTTCTACGTTATTCTTTTCCCTAATAAATTAATTATTTAAGTTATAAAAATGTGAGAAAAAGTAATATTACAAAATCATTAATATTTTAATTGTGCTCGATATTGCTTAACATTTTTTTTGCATTTTACAATTATTTTTCCATACAATGTAAATATATAATATTATATATTAAGTATAATGTTAATACATATGAATATATACATGATATATTAAAATGGATTACATTACGTAATATACGTTATTTAACGAATTCATATATTTAGCAGATTTTTTATGCAAAAAATCGATGCCACTGTTAATGAAAAGACATAATATATGTACTTTTTTAATTAAATAAAAATATTTTGTCTACATTTTAATATGTCTGTTCCTTTTATAGATATAAAATGTACACAAAATATTTTTAATTTAGTTCCCTTAAATTAAATTTATAAAATATTTAACTACATCATGTTAAAATTATAAATTATATACACAATGGTTTTTGTTTTTCTAGCAATACAATGCAATCATTTTTGGAAGATATTGAATAATATTGATGAACTCGCGGAACTGATTTTTTGTAGAATTACATCCTCCCTGTAGAAATATATGTAAGCTAGATTTATTTCCTTAAATGTATTTTACCTTTAACAGTACAATCCATTTGCAATTACGCAACATATATAAGTTCTCAAGAAACGCAACGCTGTAATCGCAATAACGTTCTATCCTTTCCTAAAATTTCCATCATTTCAGCAACAGGTGGTCCGATCTATGAAGCATTAATATTATGTATTATATATATTAATAGCTTTTTCTTTACAATAAAAATATATTTATATGGTATATTTACGTTTACGCCGCTCATAACGCTTCTCAGAGTTTTCATCAAAGGAGCGAATGGAACTCCGTTCTTCTTAGCAAAATCTTTTAGATAAGGTGCCATCCAATCGGTCTTGTAATTACTCGCATCTATTTCCACTAATTCCGCGTTCAATAGTTTAATCGCATCTGAAATAATGTAACACATAATTTTTGACAAATAGGACTCGATACTCTTCGTATAAAAAAATATTAATACCTGAACATCCATCTTGTTTAACATTTGGCATAGAAGATGGAACAATCCATAAAAATGCTAAATCTTCTTTGACGAGATCATTGAGTGTCGTTATCCTGTTTTGTGCCCATTTTAATGTGGCTATTATGTGATCATCATCTAATTGCAAATTTCTATCATTTTTCCTATAGTATATAGAAATGATATAAGCAATTTTTTAAAAGTAAAATTATTAGCAATGCTACATGTAGAATTAAACATACCATTCGGGGAAAGCTTCTAACACTAATTTCTTAATTCTTTCAATAAAAAATTTATGGTTTTTTTCATTTCGTAGTAAATTCGCCATTTCCAGTTTATTAAATTCCAATAATTTCTCGGGCATAAGTTTGCCAAAACTTGATTTTAATTTAGTAATATCAAACTGTACAATGAAAAATAAAATACATATCAATAAAACGTAAATGTATTTTATATTCTTATATATTATATATATTTGAGAATAGCTTAAGGAAAAAAAGCTTTGTAAATAGAAGCAATTACTTGTTTAATTAATTCCTCATAAGTGTAAAGATCTTGGCTGTCTTGTTCTCTGTGGAAACCACCTCCAGCTCCTATCACATAATTCAATAATGCTAGTGGAAAAATACCTTGTTTCCGGAATGAGTCGATTTTTATGTCACCTTGTCTTTTCGATAATTTAGATCCATCTGCATTCATTATCAAAGGTAAATGTCCATATATAGGAGGATCCCAGCCAAATGCTCTATAATAAATAGCATTTATAATCTAATCAATTATTAGAATTCACAAAACATTTTATTATTTTAAATAAAATTACTTACTTGTAAAGCATAATATGTTTAGGTGTAGAAACTTGCCATTCAACACCACGTAAGACATGAGATATCTCCATAAAGTGATCATCGACTACGTTTGCAAAATGGTAAGTAGGATAACCATCTGATTTTATGATAACTGGATCTCCTTCAGATTTAGTGATGTCGTGCAAGATATCTCCATAAACCAGGTCATGAAAGGCTTCTGATGTAGACGGTAACTGAGATATTCAATAAAATGACTATTATAAATCTATGACTATTAGTCTGTCGATCTGTTAAGTTTGAAAGACATACCTTAAATCTAATACAATAAGCCAAGTTTTTCTTAATCATTTCTTTTATTTCATCCTTAGTAAAATGTCGGCATCTGTTATCGTATTTAGGTACTTGTCCACATTTCATTGCCTCTTTCCTCAGCAGGTCCAGCCTTTTCTCTGTGCAGAAGCAATAGTAAGCAGACCCATTGTTCAAGAGTTTAAGCACCTGCTCCCTAAAAATAATATAAAAAAAATAAAAAAAATAGACATTAAAAACAAATTCCATTCAATTTCTGCATTCAATTTACCATCATATTCTTCTGCAGATTCTGTTCAAGCTCTACTAGTATTCCGACAAAATTTATAGCGGATATTTTGTTTTTGGTAGATTTGCAAATCTAGGCACCAAGATATATACATACTTATATAATTCAAGCCTTGACGACTGTATATAAGGACTAACAGGGCCACCTCTGGTAGGATCTTCATCGGATATAATCCCTGCCCATAGCAAATCATCCTGGATTTTTTCTATCGCTCCAGGAATTGTCCTTGTTTGATCGGTGTCCTCGATTCTCAAAATAAATGTGCCATTGTTGCTACGTGCAAATAAATAATTGTACAACGCAGTGCGCAATCCTCCTAAGTGCAAGTGGCCTGAAACATGTGAATAAGGATCGGCTCTAGGACAGTTAGACTAAGGCAACGCCTAGTATTGATATTGGTATTTTTTCAGTAAAATTGAATGAACAAAAAAGAGACAACCGGCATAAATAGTGTAATGATTGTTACCGGTAGGGCTGGGCGCAAATCTAACCCTCACATGGTATTTCTTGAAGAGGCGTCTTTGCAACAACTGGAGACTTGTCGCGCGGAGTATACTACGCTGCATCTTTGCCGATGCATGTGACTCTGTCAACGAGTCACATGAAAACAAGGTCGTGCCGCCTCGTGCCACGCAATGCGGATAGCAACGATGGAACCCAAACCTCACTGTCCTCACTTCGATTTCGAATTGTTTCGAATCACAATTGGAACGTTCGGAAACCTAAAACGGCTCGGATCTTGTAACTCGAGTAACGAGTGTTTATACAGTTGGTCTGCTTTTGTTTCAGGAAAACACGAATCCGTTGCTTTTAGATGTTTACGCAAAAAAAAATTGTCGCATTTTAAAATTCACGCCACTCTGGAACTTAGCTCGTAGTAGAGTCCTAGATTTATCAGAGAGGCGCAACCGGCTTAAGTCGGTATGATAAAGGTGCTAAGAAGAGTACTAAACATGGCCGACATGCTATGAAACTGCCTTTAAACTATGTCAAACAAGATAAGACGTGTAGGATAATGTGAGATAGAATGTATAGGATAAAATGAAATAGAAATATATCACTAGTACTATAAATGGCTGCCAAGTTACGCAATTGGTCAGATTGCAACAGCGAATCAGAATGCATAACACCGGTTGCGCCTCTCTGATAAATCTAGGACTCTAATGCTGGATTCACACTGCATCCGATTTGCATTCCAAATGTTTCTTCTCCTTCTAAAAATACTCTTTTTTGGCCTGGAAATTCTATTAAAAAAAAGAAAAGATTAAAGGATAAAATTCCTGCAGTTGCGACTTCCGATGAGTGGCTGAAATATCACACAACAAAGGAAGAAGAAAAACTCCAAAAACAAAAAATAAAAGAAAAAAAAGAAGAAAAGAGAAGAAAAAAGATTGCAAAAGATCAAAGAACTTGAAGAAAAGAAACAGAGAAAGTTGAAAAAAATGAAAGAAAAATTCACAAACTAAAAAGAAAGTTATAAAAAAAGTGGCAAAGAGAGAGAGAGAAAAATTAAAATCTTATTTAACTAATTATTTTATTTTTCTTTATTATTTACATTCTATTATGTACAGGTTCACTGTCGTTAAAAATTTATTTAACTTGTAAGTTAAATGTACTTTAAGTTATCAACATATTATGTTATGCAAGCTATTGTATTTTGTTGTGCAACAAATTATATTATTATAATTTCTAATAAAAATGAACTATTATCAAGTATATACTATTTAATAAATAGATTTTTTAAAATTAGAGTTATATTTTTTGTCATTCTCAATAAATATTTATTTATATTAATAAATATTTTCCATTAGCATATTAATTTTCATTTTGAGGTCGAACTGGTCGGACGTTGGGACAAGTTACGTCCGGAAATTGGGCCAGTTGCGGGATTCTCAAAACGTTTTATCGACAATTGTCACAATCGTTAACTAGCGATAGCCAATGAGTGCCGCGCTTTCTTCTAGGATAGTCCTGCCATTGGCTGTCACTAGTTAACGATAGCGACAATCATCGATAAAACGTTTAGAGAATCCCACTACAGAACCTATTTTGGCTGTCCGGCCACTGGTACAATGACGCACTTTACTATTTATTTAATTATTTCATCAATAATTGTTAAATTATATTAAAATGGGTTAAAATAATTTTTCCCGCTTAAGAAAATCTTTCATGTTTTCGAATAAATATAAATATTTATATTAAAAACCTCTTTCTAGTATTATAAATTGAATTATTTGTGACCTACGCTTAAATGTCCGGCCACTGGGACATTTATTTTAATAGTAGGAAATATATATACAGGGAGATGTCAACTGTAAAGAAAAGGAAACGTATGCGTTTCTGATTAAAACAAATTTTATACTATAATCAAAATAGCTGCTTATACTTCTCAAGTATATATCGTTTACAAAGCTAATTTGATTTAACATGTATATATTTATATTTTGACACAATAATTATATCTCCATACCTACAATTTTGTATGAAAATATAATTAACGCAGTATATTAATACTATATGGCTGGCTATTGAGAGGATTAATAAACGGAAAATATCGCTACAATAATGTCGGCATTACTCCACATTACTGAATAAAATGAAGTTTGAGTTTTGTCGTAAGCGAGTCATTACATCGGAATGTATATATGTATATTATATTCGAGTATAAAGTAGTTTCGAGATTATCGCTCGTAGGATAACGCATTGCAACTGTCATACGACAAAAATCAACTATAAAACGAAGTCGCGATAGGTTTACAGAGCACAACAATTAGAGATATATTACGCTACTGTATATATATATTTATATATATATATAAATACATCAAAAGAATTAGAGCAGGCGTTAACGAAGCGTATTCAACCGTAATCCACACTCAGAGCGCTTAGACCTTTCTTCTTAATCGCCTCACCTACGGCGCGTTCTAGGAAGTCTTCCGGCTGATCACACTCGTATACTTTATCCGCATCCAACGCATTGCATCGCCCCGTTTCTACATTGCTGTAGACCGCCCCGTAAGGAAAGTCCTCGAGTTCATACATACATTTGGACGAAAAGGAACAATCAACACCTATGCATTTACAGTAATGAGGCTGAAGAGGGAGCTCGGCCGACTGGACTAAGCCGTGATTACGGATCGCCATCGTCACCGCTGTGTCCTCCATGTCGTTCCCTCTGTACGACATATGAAACCTGGAACCGACAGAGGACTCTTCCTCCAGAGGATCAGGTGGATGCATCATTCTGTAGTAAGCCAAAACTTCATTGATGCTATTATCCATGGATCCTTCCTCCTCTTGGAAAGCTTGCCATAACTTTAGCTTCTCTTCGATCTGTATTTGGTATATAATTTCGTCGTAATCGAGATTTCCCACGTTGCTAGCTGGCGTCTCTGTACTCGTGTGCTGTTCCTAGAAGAATAATTAGCTATGTTTAGCAGAATATTTATTTTGCAATTGTCAGAAGTTTTCAATGCGCTAATTGGATTGTACTTTTAAATCTGGAGAAGTCCCCTTATGAAGAAAATTTCTAATAGTTATAGAATGAACATATATATGAAAAATACTATAATATTTGTTTCCACTAATATAAATTAACTTTAATTTCGGTTCAACTTATTTTTAAATATGTAATGTTAATATCAATAATATTAGGTGTTAAACTTAATTCCTACCGTTTTTCATCTCTAAAATTGATTTGTTTCGAAGAGAAATACCTTAATCAAAGTATTATTAATAAAGTATTATTAATTAGTAATAAAGTAGAAAGTGGAGGAAATTATTAGATGTTGAACTTAATTCCTACCGTTTTTTGTCTCCAAAATTGATTTGTTTTGAAGGGAAGATGAATGAATACCTTAATCAAAGTAATTTCCTCCATTTTCTACTTTATTACTAATTAATAATACTTTATTAATAATATTTTGATTAAGGTATTTCCCTTCGAAACAAATCAATTTTGGAGACGAAAAACGGCAGGAATTAAGTTTAACACCTAATAATAATAAACACAGAATGTATGTGTGTATATGAATTTATTAAATTCTCAATATAACCAATATGATAGTAATATTAATAGAAATTTTTTTTTATTCTTCCTCTTTATTTTTTTTCTAGTTTTAAAAATTACAAAAAAATGAAGAATAAATTAAAAATTTATAGTTAATCTATATTAGTGGAAAGGAGCATAAGATCTATTTCCATCAATGTATGTAGAGAGATTAGCTCTCTGATTAATTTACTCTTAATCTCTCTTTTTCTATTTCTTAGAACTAGAAGAAGATAAAAAGTAAATTAAATCAAGATTAAAGTTAATTAATACATTGGTAGTGGATATATAAATGTAGATACAAATAAAATAATACTGTAAAGTCACAGATACAGTCTGTTGACAAGCAGTCAACAAATCAAATTACTTCAGCAATTATCAATTAAGGTTGCAAATTAACTCATGTAACGTGAATATCAATGGAACCAAATTACCGTGTCCGAACAAGCCTCGTTGGCTTTGGATAATTGCGTGCAGTGCCGCTTAGCCGGGAAGAAGGCGCACTCGTGCTCGTCCGCATCCGAATCCTCGTCGTCGCTCGCCACTATCTCTACCGCGCTGCGCCAGAGCTTCTTCCTGGCGCGTTCCTTGCTACTGGCACCCGAGAAGGGCGGAAGAAGTAGTATCTCATGCTCGTCCATGTCCCCGCGCAACCCTTCGACATTCGACTCCACGACGTCGGTCGTCCCGTCGTTCTTGCGAGTCTCCGCCAGGGCGTCCCTTCCTGGTGGGGCGTTCGCGCCCCGTCGACGACTTTTCCTTCTCCTCCTACCCTCCTCCTTCCTCTTCCCTTCGCTTCTCAACGTCACCTCAACGAGGGTGCATCAAAAATGATGAGGAGAACTTGACCTGATCCCGTCGACGATGATGATTATTTACAGCGAGAAGGGAGCTGGCGGGGCGCGCGAAGAATCGAGGAATCGAGGAATCGCGAATGACGACGACGACGATGGCGCAGCGACTTTCGCCGTCGACCTGGAGAACCGTGGGTTGCGCCCAACGTTAACGTGCCGTACGACGATCGCGGATGTCGGAGCCCGGACGACGCGACTCCGAGGGCTCGCGTTCTCGCGTATCGTCAGCGGGGAGGCTCGGCGTTTGACAGCTTCAAGATGGTGACCCACCACCGCGATCAGTTGAACGCAAAGAGGATGTAAAAACACTTGTACGTGGCGAGCAGCGGAGGCGGCGCGGAACGCCCGGGAAAATTCGCGATTTGCGCGCGGAGAGTATTGCGGACGGACGGTTTCCTTTATCCCGGCGCGGAATGTCACTCGGTTGACGCGCTCTTGAGCCACCGCGTGTCGAAGCGAGTTCCAAGATGGCGGCGAACATGTGTTCCCTCACGTAGCTCGGCGGAGACCAGCGGAGACGACTCACCTGACCTGACACGACCGTCTGTCAAGGGAGCGATACTCGTTGGCGTGGCTCTCCCGACTCGGGATTTTCCCCCCTTTTTTTTAAACGTTCACCCTCTGGAAATTGAGTAGCGAGTATTATGGCGATCTGCGGCGAATACATCCGCAGCCAATTCCCGACGATAGACGACGACCTGTATCAATACGTGCAAGGTATGTTCCTGTGCCGCGGAATAACCTATGCGGCCAGATCCGCGGTTTGGTATCCGGTGAACCCAACTTTGACACGCGTATCTTTCCGCATACAGGTATTCTAGACAGCTCCAAGGATGACTTCGAGGACGGCGACGAGGTGTACGAGGCGATCGGACAGGTCCTGCACGAGGTCGAGGACAAATCAGAAAACGAGGTTAGGTCTGTAAATGTGTTCGCATTTGTCACTCTCTTAATAACGAATTCGATCACTCGCGTTACATTAGATTAATGCAACTGAAAACTGCTATACATGGAATTAGCATAGTCAAGTTGTAAAAACATACAAGTATTTTTAACGATTAAATATCCAATAATGATATTATCAAGTTTTTTAATGTCAATTTCAATATTTAAAGTCAATTTCATTGTCAAAGTGGATTATATTATATGCCACTGCAGATATTTTATGTCAGTTTATATAATACTTTGGATACTAAAGATGTATGCGAATTATTCGAATATTAATTGAATTGAATCAAGTAAGATTCGAATAGTAAAAATTATTTCTTTATTATCTACATATTAAAATTTAACCTAACAATAATTATTAATTACAAGTCATGTTTCAATGATTTAATTCGATCTTATTCATACATCTTTTAGATACAAAGAATTGGAAAGAGTAAGGGCACTAGGAGTCAGGCGCAGAAGACGTCGCGCAAATAATACACTTCTAAAGAGTGAAACTTCTTTATTCACTAAACGCGCTTACGTGTTTCGACTCATTTTTGAGCCTTCCTTGGAGCAAACACATGGTCGGTGTCGTTTGTACACAGTAATAAGTCCTTCTGACGAGATTTTTTATTACTTTACAATTTTCATTAGTACTAGCTAATAACTAAAAAGTGACTCACTGTGTCTGATACAGACTGGCTAACATATCAGGAACCGGTTCTTGAATTATTCATGATAATGTTTGCGATACGGTACTTTATAATTGTGGTGAGCTTCACTATTTTCGGGATAATTAATTATATTATTAAAGTTTTTTGATAAAAATTAGTTTCTATATTCTTTAATTCGACATTTTTAATATTTCCCTTTTTAATTTTCCTTTTCTTTTTATTTAATTCTGGCATTGAAATTCTCGATGTAAGGGAGCTCACCATGACAGGATAACTTTTACTTTATATATGTTAGTGTGTGTTTGCTCTGAGGAAGGCTCAAAAATGAGTCGAAACATGTAAGCGCGTTTAGTGAATAAAAAAGTTTCATTCTTTATAAGTGTATTATTTGCGCGACGTCTTCTGCGCCTGACTCCTAGTGTCCTTACTCTTTCCAATTCTTTGATTTGTAAGGAGTCTTGATTAGTTTGATTTATTAACGGATCTTTTAGATACTTTATATAAAGTAGTCTTCAATTCTAATCCAGTGTAGTGCGAGTGATCGAATTTACCATAATTAACACTGATCAACAAAATTGTTCTTATATTCGGAAGTCTTATCATGTTTTTCTTCATTCGTTGTATTAAAAAATATTGTAAGATTTATTGCTTCTTGGTAGTAGATTAATTCATTGTATCTCGTTCTCTGTTTACAGGCAAATATGCGTGAGGCTATTAGAAATATTGAAAGGTAGTTCAAACAATGATGATGACATAGACAGGAGAAAAAACGGCGTTAACAAAGTATTAAATGCTCCGGTGCATCTGGGCTCGTTGGCTGCTACCTTGGAAGCACAAGTTGAGCAGATTAAGAGTATATGGGTTACAACTAGGGACGATGTAATGGTAATGTATAGTTGTATTTCATCTATTTTAAATAAAGAATATATTATGCTACTTGCGTAGATTGTTCTCATCTTTTATTGTATTTTTATCTATTTGTATATTACTGAGTGCTTTCCATTTAGTGAAACAGTTATTCTGTCTTTTTTAATATTTATTAAATAATAAAGATGATATATCATTTGTGTCAACTTGTATCACTCATTAATTTTACATTTAACTTTATCTGCAATCTTTGGATTTCTTTTGACACGAGTGAAATTTTACTTCTCAAGTTTCCAAAATAAAGGGGGGGGGGGCAGAATTCTTTCTTAAAATATCTTGTTAAAAAACTATTTGGTAATGTAATAAAAATATTGAAAAGTGGGCCTGATTTTTTCATATTAAAAAAAAAAATTTTTGTAATAGTAAAAGAGAGAGAACTTGAGGTGGGTGGAGGAAAAATGTGATTACAAACAGAAGATTAATTATTTCTAGGTGTTATTTGTATGTTAATCTTGCTCGTTATTGTGACAGAAAGTAGATGCTAAGAAGCTGGAGAAAGCCGAGGCCAAGTTGCAACAGAAACAGGAAAAACGAATCGTAAATGAGCAAGGATCGGCTTCCCGTATTAACACTGCCAATAATGCGGCTGAAAGCGCCGCCAGTGCCAGTCAAATGACAAGTAAGAAAGATAGTCGGATGGAGACAAAAGGTGGGGTGAACAAAACCCAGGATATCAGAATAGAGAACTTTGATGTCGCTTATGGCGATAGAGTCTTGTTGCAAGGTGCTGACTTGACGCTTGCATTTGGCAGACGGTACGGGCTGATTGGTAGAAATGGACTTGGCAAAACCACCTTGCTTCGAATGATATCAAGGTATTATGGCGATATATCATAAGTCGTTTCCCAAACAAGCAAATGTCAAATATATTAAAAACGTTAAATGTGTTAAAAACATCATTTTAATGTCAAATAACTTCAGCCTATTTTCTGGGAAATGATATCTCTAATTATTATCAGTCCCGATTGATTTTAGCAAACAGCTAAGAATACCATCGCACGTGCGAGTGTTGCACGTCGAGCAGGAAGTAGCTGGCGACGACACGTCAGCGCTCGAGTCCGTTCTAGAATGCGATCAGGAACGAAGCACGTTACTTAGTCAAGAGGCGAAACTGCAAGCAGCGATAGAAAAGGATGGTTCCAAGACGGGCGATGCGTTAGGTGAGGAATTGGCCCGAGTATATGAGGCGATGCAGTTAGCCGAGGTCGACAAGGCGCCTGCTAGAGCAAGTGCGATCCTATCAGGACTTGGATTCTCCGTTGAGAAGCAATCCTGGCCGACCAAAGCATTCTCCGGCGGCTGGCGGATGAGGCTCGCTCTCGCGAGGGCACTATTCTCCAAGCCAGACTTGTTGCTACTTGACGAACCGACGAACATGCTTGATATCAAAGCAATATTATGGTTAGAAAAGTATCTACAAACGTGGCCGAAAACGTTACTCGTAGTGTCGCACGACCGAAAATTTTTAGACACTGTGAGTATTACGTATTTAGCTAAGAGAGATATGTTAATAATGGAATTCTCCGCAACATGGAATTTTAACTCTTTTGTCAGCAATAGAGGTCTTCGAAAAACAGAGCAAATTTTGTTATTGTCCCGGATTACATAAAAAAATTTGATCAAATTTTTAACTAGTTTCTACCATCATAGAAATCAGATGTATTTTATTTATTTTTTACAAATTTAAATTTATCATAATTTACAATCAAATATCAATGATTTAAAGATATGTTGGCGAGAGATTAATGCCTTCATTTTCAAAAAAAATTTAAAAAATTAATTGATGTGACGATTAAACAATTTTTTCGCTATAAATATACATACTTATCTTTACCTCTTCAACAGGTACCCACCGATATCCTGTATTTGCGTGGACAAAAAATAGAGCCGTATCGTGGCAATTACGAACAATTTGTGAAAACGAAAGGCGAACGCGAGAGAAATCAACAACGAGAGTACGAGGCTCAACAGGCGAAGAGAGCGCATGTACAAGAATTTATCGATAGATTTAGATACAATGCGAATCGCGCGTCTAGTGTACAAAGCAAGATAAAGATGTTAGAGAAATTGTAAGTCTAACGATTTGATCGCACGGATAATAATTCGTTAGTTTACGATCGAAATTTACCTAACATTTTTTTTGTCTGTTATTTGACAGACCTGAATTAAAGCCAATGGAGAAGGAGAGCGAAGTAACCCTCAATTTCCCCGATGTCGAACCGCTAAGTCCACCGATATTGCAACTCAATGAAATCTCATATAGTTACAACGGGACCGACATGGTGTTTAGCAATGTGAATCTTACTGCCAGTTTGCAATCGCGCATTTGTATCGTTGGAGAGAATGGTGCTGGTAAAACTACCCTCTTGAAAATTATCACGGGCGCGTTGAGCCCGACGCGGGGTACGGTGCATGTACATCGAAATCTGAAATTTGGATATTTCAGTCAGCACCACGTCGATCAACTGGACATGCGTGTTTGTCCTGTCGAATTGTTACAAACACATTTTCCTGGTACGTATTCGCGATACAAAACGGACACGAGGCCCATTTAAGAAATTTAACACTGTGTTCGTTCTGGCAGGTAAACCAATCGAGGAATATAGGCGAATGCTTGGCAGTTTCGGTATAAGCGGTAATTTAGCTTTGCAAGTCATAAATTCTCTTTCGGGAGGGCAGAAGTCGAGGGTAGCGTTCGCCTTGATGTGTGCCGCAATGCCGAATTTCTTAGTGCTTGATGAACCTACGAATCATCTCGATATCGAATCGATCGAAGCATTAGGTAAAGCCCTCAACAACTGCCAAGTGAGTATTACTAATTTTTATGACGATTGTCAATAAGACTCAATTTCAAAATCCTTCATTTCGCATATCTGCAATTGTGTGTTTATAGTTCAATTAATATTTTATTGTTGCAGGCTGGTGTGATATTGGTGTCGCACGACGAACGTTTAATCCAAATGGTTTGTACAGAATTGTGGGTTTGCGGAGAAGGATCAGTTCGCTGTATCGAAGAAGGTTTTGATGAATATCGCAGGATTATTGAAAAGGAGCTTGAATTATAAAAAAAGTTAAGTTTTGTCTAATGTGATATTAATGTCATCTTACGTTGTTCTATGGATCTCTTTCGTCAACCTCGGTTAAGTTAACCGACGGTTACATGGGGTTCATTTAGGACGAATTTCACAATTATTACTCATTATTACTTAAAATAAGTTAAACCTCGGTTAAAAGTTAAGTTGTCAAACTGGACCTAAATGAGCCCCATGTAACTGTCGGTTAATTTAACCGAGGTTAGTGAAAGAGATCCTATATCAAGTAATGCATTATACGACAAAAGGAGTATCCCCTTTAATTAACTAAAATTGTATCACACGACTATTATTTACTTTCTTTCGAGACATTTCATCGCCAAAGGTATCTTATTTATTTTTTAAATGCTTTTCCTCGAAACAAATATAGACAATTATGCGCACGATTTATTTATTAATTTAACACGTCTCTCTTTTTTGATAACTACAGAATGTAACTCTCAAAGAAGAATGTCATTACAAAGATATTTGTATTTATCGTTCTTTAAAATGCATTGTATTAAAACAAACCGTTCGACTATGACAGTTGATATGCAATAGAATTTGAAGATTTACACATTTAATATTACCATTATAAAGAAAGTAATAAAAGATATTGTTAGATAAAAGTATCTTCTATTTCATTTGAGAATATATCTAGTACCATATATCCTGCATGTATTTATATAAAGATTGTATTTTTATTATACAATATTAATATACAATATTCTTAAGTCAACGAATTGCTGCTATTTGTGTATGTATGTGCAATCGTTTATCAGTATTGAAAAATAAGTTGCATGTTTATATATTTTGGCCTTTGTTAATGTCTAAATAACTATCAATGACCGATGAATCTTCATACATCGATACAATGTATACGATGTTCTGAATTAATCATTTTGATCTGATATTTATTAAGTTTACAAAGATAAAAATAGGAAAAATATAATACAACGATTAAAAGAAATAAACGAGTACGTTGTTTTTAGAATGAAAATAAATGTGCCTTCCGCTTAAATCTCTTTTATAGATTTTTGTAAGATTATAACAGACTTAAAGTTAACGATTCTTTTTATATATATGTATGTATATGTATATATATATATATACACACACATGTACATATATATAAAATATATATTTTTTATATACATATATATATATATATGTATATATATGTGTAATTATAATCTATATTAAATATATTCTTTCTTCTAAGATAAACTGTACAGAAAATATTGTCTAAAACGTTTTATTGTATAACTGGGTTCGCGAATTCGGAATCTCTTTCGCTCAAACTTTTTATACTCTGCCGATTCACACCTTTTCACGCTCACTTAATATTTTATTTTATTGTGGCAGCATCGAGAAGTGTTTAAACAATAATCAATGCACGGAGCAATGATTTAAGTATGCACAGATTTCAATATGCCAAAGAAGTCGCATTGTGTTGCCACTGTTTACTCCCAGACGAAGTATTTAACGAATGCAGTGTGCTAGGAGTAGAAGACGATTGAAGTGGAGGAGCTGGTGCTTGTTGTTTTGCTGCTGTAATTTTTGAAATGTCACGATTACTTTTCGAACGAATCAATGTACGAACTTATAAATTCCATTATGAATATCCATAAAAGTGCAATTAGCAGCATGCAATTTAATGAATTCATCTCTGGTTATAAACAAATATAAGCTGTTTGTGTCATACGCGTTTAATGTCTTCATGTCTATATTGTTCTGGAAGATAGAGAAGCAGCGTCAACGGAAGTTAATGCTTTGAAAGAAACCTTGAAAAACAATATCATAAACAATGTGCCGTGTATGGTGTATCATGTTTCGTATATTTATTAAAATATACGTATGAGTTATATATGCATCCCACGAGGGAATGTAGTAATAAATTTTGGCAACATGCACGTATTCAGGATACGATTAAAAGATACGGGTAGGAATGGCCGGCAATGTAGAAAGCACCGTTTGTTTAGTTTTATAACTAAAAGAAAAATGTATAAAACTCATTATCTCAAGCGTCAGGTGCGTAGAAACAAATCAAAGAATTTTTTGGGCCCAGTATTCTTACCATTCCTGCTACTATAAACCTTGGTGAAGCCCCTGAAGGGTTCTGGCGGCGGAAAACTTGACACAGTATGAAACATGTCAGCAAATCGCGTTTCCAAGTCGACAGAACCAGCTTGAACGCCGCCGTTGCGGACCGACAGACTTCTAGTAGGAGGCGTCGGTGGCGGGGGCGGCGGCGGTGCTAGTCTTTGATGCGTGGGTGCGGGACGATGAGGAAGCGGTGGTGGTGGTGGTGGCATACATGGCGCGGTCACCGTAATTCTCGACGGTGGCGGCGGCGCCGCTCTCATGGCTGTCACAGGCAACGTGTGTGACCGCGAGGCCGGTGGTGCTGGCGGCGATGATGGTCTCGCTGTAGGCACGATCACTCGCGAGATCGGCGGTGACGGTGGCCTCGTCACGGGAGGCCTGAGAATTCTATTCACGGGTCTCATGGGCTGCGGCGTGGTGGCCTCATTCAAACAATCCTGCGACTGGTGCAGAGAAGATGGTGTTGTTGGCACCAGGACCGGTGGCGATCGCGGTAATCGCATGCTTTGTGCTCTCGCTACGCTCGCGCTACTCGTTAAATTCAGCTTTTTAGGCGGCGGTGACGGTTTGTGCAAGGTGGCAGACACTGGTTTAGGCACAATGGTTGATTTCCCGAATCCTCTGGGCGTGACCTCCGGAGTGCTCGTCGCGGAATCGGTGCTGCTTTGCCCCTGTGCGAGATTAAACATTTTTACAGTATATGCACGATATACGTGAGAACCGGTTAAGCAGGTCGTTTTCTACCTGACTGAATAACTGCGGTTTCTGCGCGGCTGGTGGCGGAACTGGTGGCGGGCCGCGTTTTACACTGTGGGACGACCCGGGTGACGAGTGAAGAAAACTAGAATTATTTACACTTTGTCCCTCTTTCTCGGTCATGTGTCCTCTCAGTCCTGTAGGTTTTAATTTTGGCATACCACCCGCGAATAAACCGCCGAGCGACATGGGCCCACCATTACTAGAATTAGAACTGCTGCTGCTGCTGATTGCATTAGAACTATTAGTTCTACTACTGTTATTGCTTAACGAAGAGCTCGACGATTCGCCTTTTATTCTCCCTGCGAAACAAATGTTTCTCATTATAGTTCCTGACTTTTCACAACAATCGCTTTATACATTTTTGTTTTTGAATTTAATAGTTGTATGCAGACCTAAGATGCTTTTTAGCAACAGACGACACTGTGTAACACAGTGAAATATCCTTGTTGTTTACCAATGTTAAACAAAGATGAAATAATTCGCTGTATTACTCTGGCTGATTTCCTTTTGGAGACATAGACGACACAAACATCAATTAATCTATCCTTCTTGGTATTCAATGAATCCTTCTTTGGTATTCAATGAATAAGAAATAAAATGACGCTTACGTCGACTGTATCTCTTAACAGGAAAGCAGCCAGTGTGAAACAGTGAATCATTTCATCTTTATTTAATACTGACAAACAACAACTATTAATTTTGCTATATCTTTTACTGGAAAACTTAAAACGCAAGCAAGTAATAGATAAAAGTGTGGGCAAATATTCTTGTCATATATGAAAAACAATTAAAATTATATTGTTTGCGCAATTACATGCATTACCAGGGACTTTCCATAAATGACACAATAGTCGATCATTGTCTATCACATGCTCTTGCTTGGGCTGATATTTATAGTTGATTCGAATATTTAAGACTGTCTTGAGTAGTTTCAAGTCGTGAATCAATCATAGAATACATAAAAACATCTTGAGACATGACTTTTATTACTTAAGACTTGAAATAAATGGATATTGGCAACAAAATTGTATTAACCTCTTAGATTATCTTAAGACATTACTTAAGGTAGTCTTACAGTAAGAACCGTCAATAAATATCATCCAGAGAGCAATATTAGCATCTTAAGACATTATTATTAAAGATGGTCTTAAAATAAGAACGAACTAGGGACGGTATGGATAGTTCTTTAATAATATCTTAAGATCAGCATCTTAAGTAATGTCTTAAGATGCTGATACAGCCTTCTGATTAGCTTACGACATTTAAAGACTGCACTTAAGACAGTCTTAAAT
Source organism: Trachymyrmex cornetzi (assembly GCF_001594075.2). Classification (NCBI taxonomy): domain Eukaryota; kingdom Metazoa; phylum Arthropoda; class Insecta; order Hymenoptera; family Formicidae; genus Trachymyrmex; species Trachymyrmex cornetzi. Next base: position 82,497 of record NW_017299038.1, read on the forward strand.
ATAAGAATCGATTATGAATGCCATTCTATGAAGTTACGAACACAGTCCTTAGCGTATATAATTTAATTCCGATAATTTACCAGCGATTGCAGGTACGCTCTTATCCACGGTAACAGTCTTCTTCAGAGTTTTGCCTGCTCTTATAGATTGTAGTAATAAACCTCTGTTATCACCCATCGGCGGGCCAGCAGAAGCGCCAGCCTGCGGAGGCGGTGGCGGTGGTGGCACAGACATTCTTGCTATCCTCCTGCAAAAACAATCAAAAATGTAACACCGATTTCACTTTAATACAGGAAAGAGAAAGAGGGACATATATAAAATAAAGATTTGTCAACAGGAAAGTGTCAAACATACCGCGATACGACAGATATATATCTACGGAATCTATCTCTAATTTGACGGCTATTATTTACGGTTTACGATTTCGGTTCGTTCCACCGAGATGTGTCATTCGCTGGGGAGGGGGGGAGAGCCGGGGGAGGGAGGAGGAATCGCCCGTTTCCGTATTCGGAGCGCAAGTAGAGAAGATGATCCAGGAGTCAACGGAGCCCTCCCCCCAGGGGGGGTCGCGCGGGCGACCGGTGCGGATCCGGACCCCCGCTGATGAATCCCAATGAATCCCTCGGGTCCACGGATTAGATTTTTCTCACGGCGAGCTCACACGCGTACGCGCGTGCGAGAGAGAACTGAGAAGAGGGCCGTGTTCCTCTTCGCGCGGGCACACACCTCGGCAGCCGCTTTTTATCTCTACCGCTGCTCTCTACGCGACGTCAAGAGCGCGATCCGCGCGGACGGACGGACGTTACGGGATGCGAGCGATTACCGGATTAGACGGCGGTCGCTGATGCGTTCACGTCCGGAGGAAGGACCCGCGGACGATGGTACTCATGATTAAAAAAGGGGGCCTGGCTGGCTGGATCCGCGCCTACACGTTCCGCGGCTGTGCGACACGGCGACGTAGATCATGGCGTCATCAAGGATCCATCGAGGTTGGGGGCAGTTGGGGGTTCGCCGTTCGGCTCCGCGCCCGCCCGTCCGTTCGTTTTCCAGCTGACTTCCAGAGCCCTCTTTACGTAGATAAAAACGAAAACGTCTTTGCTCCCGATAAACAGATATTATTATTTATCGAAGCACTCAGCAAGTTACTTCGGAGTACAAAACATTTTTTGAGGTCGTAAGTAACCCAAATATAATATGACTGAAATGTTTCAAGCTCGTCTAGTTAATTATTTAAAATATTAGTGCCTATCTAAAAATAACCTAAAAAGTTAAAAAAAACTTTCTCTCCGTTCTATAAAAATAATAATTACTTTGTGTTAATTTTTGTTAGAATAGAATAGAGTTTTGTTAATATTATTCCTAAATATTATTCAGGTTTTATAAAATTAATTGTCACTTCGGAGACAAAACATTTTTTGAAATCATTAGAATATTTCAAGCTCGTCTAGTTAAAAATATTAATGCCAATCTAAAAATAATAAAAAAGAATTTTTTTAACTTTTATATAAAATAATATTAACTTTGCGTTAATTTTTTAGAATAGAATAAAATCTTTTTATTATCAAGTCTTATAAAATTAATTGTTCTATTAGATGGAGCCTATGACTCTAGGATCACCGATGAATAGTCCTGTCCAAAGTCCTGGTAGTCCAGGAAATTCTTCCTCGTATTTGCCAAGTTTTCTCTTGGGTGATACTAACACTGTGAGAAATATATTTTATTATTAATTTGAAAAATATACAAGTCTGCATTGCTAACATCTCTCTTTAAAATTTCCAGCCCGCCAAGATCAACATAATAAGTCCTCAAGACAATCCACGCCATTTGAACCTAACCAATACCAGTGTAATGTCACCAGTTTCCTACGGCTCTCCGGATTACCGGTCTAACCGTCAGAAGGCGGTGTTTGGATCTACGACTCCTAGCACGCCACAAATAAACACAAAAAACCATACCGGAGGACCGCCAACGCGAGGACTATTTGACACTCTAGAAGTCACGCACATGTCACCATCTGTGGCGGTCACAAATCCGACTATCACAGCCACACCTATAAATCAGTCCAAACTCATGATGAGTAATTTAACCAGTCCACTGATATTTCCAGATAATTCGTTCAATTTGAGCACAAGCGAATCGCAGAGTCTACTGCAATGGGTAACGGTTTTCGGTTTCTTACCCATCGATGTCAACACTGTTCTATCTCACATCTCCAGTAGAGTTCGTATAGTGGATAAACATCCAGCTCCACAACCTCAAAGCAACTGGATACATTTGAAGTGTGCGTCAGAGCAGGAAGCGCAAAAGGCTCTCATGTGCAATGGTAGTATCGTTTCGGGCACAATTATGATTGGCGTCATACCATGTACGGATGAGGGCGTCGTTCTGGGTTGCGACAAGGAAAACCGTGCAAAGCTGAATGGAAGCATGAGGTCACTTTCAATGGGCAGAATCGGTCAATCCCACTTTAGTTCATCGCCTACCGCGAGACGACGAAAGCTGAGATCTTTAGCAGCGGGTTATAATCAACATTTTAGTCCACAAACCGCGCAGATGCCAGAAAATGTTCCACAGAAGTCGGCCAGTTTAGTTTCAAAAGCAATGGAATATGTGTTCGGTTGGTAGTTGTTTTTTTTTTTTTAGTAATAATTATACATTGAACTCTTTATATTGAAAATATATTAAAAATTGTAGAAAGGAAACTATGATAAACAATATATTAATCTTTTGGAAGGAAACTTTTAAACGGAATTAATTTAAAGATTAAACGAAATTATTATCTATTATCCTAAAAATAAACTTTTCTATAACTTTGAAAATCATACTATAAGAGCGTCTCTGTGAAGGCTGTTACTTTTTTAAGACTATTGTAATATGCATATTATCACATGTTATATTTGTATGTATCTTTACAATTATATTATCTTGTATAGGCTAATAGCCGGAGTCATATGTAAGTCTTAATTTGCGCGTATCTATTCCTAGTAAATATTGCATGTACACAAATTCTGAAAATACCTCTACCTGTTATATTAACATTACATTCCAAAAGACAAAGAAATAATCGCAATAATCATTCTTATCTCTTACACTTACAGTAATTGTAACAACGATGTATCAAATTAATCATTACACATTCTTATTATAACAGATTAATAATTCTACACACCATTTTCCTCTCTAATTTGTTATACAAGATTAAAATTCGAATATATTTTCCTACAAAATGAATATAGCAATTTACATAAAATTACGTTTAAAAATCAATTCAAAATATTCATTTATCGCATTTAGAAATAAGGCTGAGAAATGCTCTCAGTCACTCTACTATAAAATTATTTTGTATCTTCAATTGTGGCACTACCTAGATCAGTCATCTTGGGATATTTTACTTTTTTCTTGTCTAATTCCTCTTGAGCCCATAGTATCATCTTCAACAGATTATTGAGACGAGGGCTAGTAGATTCCCTATGTTCCATTTTCAATATAGCAGCATTCAATTCGCTTGCAATCTATAATGGCACAACAATCAGGAAATAACAAGATCAATTTAACAAAAAACGAGGCTTATTGTAGAATGTAAGCAGTAAATGTACTGGCCCATCACAGTAGAAACCGTAAGGCTATAATCTAAACAGTATTCAACATGTTGATTTCTTTATGAACCATCTACAATAGAAATAACATTAGGTCTGTTCTTTTTAGCTAAAGTTCTTGCAAATTTCTCTCCATGTTGGAAAGAAAAAGAGAAAAGATCAACCGTGCAAGAAGTTCAGCTAAAAAGAACAGGCCTATTGTGTAATAAGCCATGAACTGTGAGAAATTACGTCATAATCGATTATTCTCTTCACATTTATGTGATTGATCAATTCCTTAAGACTTACAGTTTACTGTACCATATTACTTCTTTTGCAGACAGTCCTTTATTATTTATGTCTTACTGTTCAAGTTTTTCTGTATGCCACGGCCTTGATAATACTCACTTTCTGTCTGTGTGTGGGATGTAGAAGGTCACTGAATGGACTCTTATGTGGTTCATCAAAAGCCAACAGTGCCAATGTACGTTCCAACTCGCACAATATATTATCATCTGACTCGCCAGCTTCGCTGAGTTGATCCTGGGCAAACTGAAGCGCCTCCTCGACTCTGCCTGTGCGTATCAGTTCAATCAAGTGCAACTGTTGCAGGTGAAAGTAGAGATATCTGTCGTTGTCCAACAGTTCAGGATGCAGCTGATTCACCAAGTCTGTCGCTTCCTGGATATGACCGTTCTGTACGGCGTCTCGAATACGGATCCTGTCATCCAGAGAGCTCAGTTCCACCGTCGGACCTACTCCCGACTCCTGTTGAAACTTTTCGGCAGCTTCCTTGAATCCTTCTAATCACATCGAAATATTTTATTACCTCGACAATTATTTCAGATTACAATAGATTCTAGAATTCATTACCTGTGACTAGATAATTCATGATCATGTTGTTCATTGACATTTTTTGTATGTAGGTGTTCTCTTCCAGTTTCGATACCCATTCTTCCTTGAGTAGGCTATCCAGCCCTTTCTCTGAGAAATTCATTGTTTTCTATTTGAGATAAAAATTCAACTTGACTAATCTCAGAAGTTAACACTTAGAGCATTATGCTCTATCCAGTACAATATTTCGAAAAATCGCAACAGCTGATTAACACGAGACGTGGAAGCTCGACCAAAACAAAAGGAAACGTCACTTTTGTCACTCCACGGTAATTCTAAAATCGCTGAACTCCCGGCGATAAAACGATGAGAAGCGTCGACCGGAGGATGAAAGTTTTGCGTGTGCAGTGCAAAGATATTCCGAGCGTCAAGCTTATCTGCTTTAATTCGAGAATAGGAGCAAAATCGAGAATCTCTCAAGAGCACCTTAATACGTAAATAAAGGACAACAATGAAGTACTTGTCATTAAACGGAATCGACCAATCGTGATTTGGCATCCTCGAAAATTCCTATTCCCCATAGCGATGGCGATCGTGATTGGTCCATTCATTTATCATTCAAGCTCTCCCCCTCCCTACGTTTTTTCGTGCTGAAGTTGGAATGGTTACGTGAGAGGACGTTAGTGTACGATTAAACATAGAGATACTGCAATAAGTATCTCTAATTAAAAGAAATTAGTATCTCTATAGTGTATTTCTAATTTATAGTATCTCTATAGTATCTCTTAATAAACGGAGGAATTAGTTACAATCTGGATACGATAGATGGCGCTAGATGATCCGAAATCGAGTTTTCGTTCTTTTTGCTCATTCCATCTTTGTAACGATTTGTAATCGTCTCATTTGGATTTCGAAGAACCATAATAATTTAGTGTACAGTTCCAGCCTTTCCGTTCTGACCATAATTGGACCATAATGATCTCCGTTTATAAGGAAGTAGTTATAAAAAGAAGATGGAGCTGGTTTTTGTTTCCAAATAAGAAACAGGCGTCTTCGAGACGGAGCCAAACAAGGAGAAGAAGAGGTTTCTATCAATAATGCCTTTATATTTCCGAATAATAAAAAGCTACGATCACGAATCTGTACATATCAAGTAAGAAAATCTTGCAGTCTTTCGGTATTTTTTATCGATCTAATTATATTAAGCCATTATAAAGCTGACAGACGGATGTTTTAACTCACTCGGTTTGTGAAATTTAAGACTTGAATTATGACCGAGTTGTAATGTAGCAAACTTGGAATATTTCGTTTGTCACTACGTATTAGGATATAAAAGTTAAAATGATTGCGCATAACGAAAATAAAAAAGCGATATTTCAGTGAGAAATGACAATAAAATCGATGTTGAATCGACATCGATTTGATGATTTCTATGTCGATTCCATTATCATTTCTCACTGGGATTTAGCTGCTTTCTTTTTAATTAGGAGATACAGTTGACGTGAATGTCGTTTTATCCTTCTATCCTTTTTAGTATTCAATGAATAACAAAGACAGAACGACATTTATGTCGATTGTGTTTCCTCAAAAGGAAAGCAGTCTCATTTTCTTATTTATATGTGTAAAATACATAATAAAGAATGGCTCAAAAGATTTAAATAAAAGAAATTAAAATAAGAAGAGCTACGAACCAAAACAAACAAATTTTAATATATATATGATACAATTGACTTTAAACATAAAGGTAAAAACAAGATAAAAATATGTCTGCATAAAACTAACATTTCGACCATCTTCGGGTCATTTTCAAAGTTCTAAACTAATATGTATATAAATAGCAGTTGACTAAAATAGATTAACTAAGGTGCTTTCCTTTTAAAGGACACACTCGACACAAACATAATTTTATTTTATTTGATATTCAATGAATGACAAAGATAGAACGATGCTTCTCGTAAAGAATCACCATTTGAGCCAGTTTCACCAACGCCAATTACTTAATCGGCCGATTATTTGATATTCAATGAATGACAAAGATAGAACGATGCTTCTCGTAAAAAATCACCATTTGAGCCAGTTTCACCAACGCCAATTACTTAATCGGCCGTGAAACTGATAACTTCACGTTTGCTGTTTAGTAGAATTAATGATATGTATCATTTGTATAAAAGATTTGATATCAA